>NC_081178.1:449716-454716 GCF_012432095.1 Onychostoma macrolepis | reverse complement strand
TACTTACTGTATGTGCTATTGCCCTACACCTAAACCTACCCCTTACAGGAGACTACTGGCAATTTTTGAATTTCATAAAACACCGGTTTGTATGGCTTTGTTTTTTTTATTTAAGCCTTTTGTTTTACGGGGACACAGGAAGCATCCTCATAAACCATGTTTACGTTGTAGTACCCATGTCATTATACACATTTGTGTCCTCAAACCATATATACCAGTACACACACACACACACACACACACAATAATAATAATAATTACAGTAATATGATTCATTAAAATATGGTTTAAGAATTACACAAAGAAGGGATTTTATTTTAATCTGTGTTGAAACCTTTACAGCAAAACAAATAAATGCTGTTTTTCATGATAAATTTGTATTTAATCATAAAATACAGTTTCCGCCATTGAATAAAAAATATAAAGGTAATTGCGACCTTTTTATCTCACAATTCTGACTTTTCTTAAAATTGCGTGATACAAAATCACAATTCTGACTTTTTATTGAAGTCAGGATGGTGAGTTTATATCACGTGATTCTGAGGAAAAGTCAGAATTGTGAGAAAGTCGCAATAACATTTAACAAAAAATAATTTATTCAGCGGAAACAGGTTTCCATAGATTTCTCAGGGCCCTATTATTTATTTAAACTTTAAATTAATTAAATTACAGTTTTGTGAATTCTGTTATTTAGACATCCTTTTTAATGATTAAAATTTGATTTAAGCATTATAACAGAAAAAAGAAAAAAACAGAAAACCTGAGTTCAGAGAGAAATGAAGCTGATTTGCGGAGGTGTTTGATTCGTCATCGATCGCTCCTGACGTCTGGGTTTCTCTCGGCAGAGACTCGAAGATCCCGGAGCCCCCTGCAGGCCACCGCTGGAAGCGCGTGCAGCACGATAACACGGTCACGTGGCTGGCGTCGTGGCTGGAGAACATTCACGGACGACCCAAATACATCATGCTGAACCCCAGCTCCAAACTCAAGGTGCGTCTGCGCTCACGACGAGGAGCAGTGGATTACTTCAAACAGAAAACAAGATTATTTTGCTTACCCCATTGGCAGATATTTTTGCTCGTTTTAAGCAGAAACCAGCATTTTGATCATTTTTTCAGAAAATAAGACGCATCTTAAGTCATTTTACTTGCAAAGTAAATTCATCTTGATTCAAGAATTCTTAGTATTTTGTCTTGTTTTCTAGTGTTAATATCGAAGTAAGAAAATCTTTTTTTGCAGTGTTGATATAAACATACTGCTGTCTTTCTCTCCTAATGCAGCATCTAATCAACAAATTAATTATATGATAAGTAATGATCTGAAAACATGCACTATAGCTGATTGTAAAGCGCTTTGGGTGTACTGCAATATACAAAGCGCTATATAAAGTTTTGCTGATTGATTGTTGATTGGCGGAACTATCAGTGCCGATTAATGGGCAAAACCGATAGCTGGGTCAACCTCTGAGGATGGTGAGGAAGGTGATGATGATGGTCTGTGTTCAGGGCGAGAAGGACTGGCAGAAGTACGAGACGGCGCGGCAGCTGAAGACGAAGGTGAACTCCATCAGAAAACAGTACAGACGCGACTGGAAGTCCAGAGAGATGAAGAGCCGACAGAGAGGAGTCGCCATCTACTTCATCGACAAGGTCACACGCTCTCACTGCAGATATACACGGCTGACCATTTAATTACAGAAAAAAATAATGCATTCAAACGATTAACACCCAGACCTGTCCGTCATCTCACACTGATGCTGATGATCGTGATGCAGGACGACTGACTGTGTGATGAAACGCAGTTAAATGAGCCGAAAATTCAAGATATGAGTGCAAAAATCACCCTCTTATATTTAGTTTAGCAATATCACACCAGCAAGAGTGCTGTTATATCTACTCCACTGCAAATGTGAGATCGATTTAATACAAGAAGTTCATATTGTTACATTTTAGACTCAATATTAAGTTAAGTCGTGACGTATTGTCAAGTATGGCTTTAACCCATCCAAGTGCACACACACAGCAGTGAGTAGTGAACAAGTGCACACACACCCGGAGCAGTGGGCAGCACCCGGGGAGCAATTAGGGGTCCGGTGCCTTGCTCAAGGGCACCTAAGTCATGGTTCGAAGGTGGAGAGAGTGCTGTTCATTCACAAACCCACCTTCAATTCCTGCCGGTGCGAGAATCGAACCAGCAACCTTCAGGTTACAAGCCCGACTCCCTAACCATTAGGCCACGACTACTATTGTCTGTTTTGGCTCAGTTTTGCTACTGAAAATAGTTCCAATCAAAACCACAGCAGAACTGTTCTGCGCCTCTGATCAACACTGTGGTGATTCATTACTGAGCGAATCAGTGGTTTGAACGAATCGGTTAATGATTCAGTGACTCATTCTTAAGGACAGTCAACCATTTGAATGAATTGAATTGGTTGAGTGAATGACTCAACGACTCGCTCATTAAGACATCTACTGACCATTTTAGTTTCATCTTTAGTGTCTTTTTAAAAAGTCATTTTTGATATTTCAGAAAATAATAATACAGATTTATTTATGCAATGTTGAATACAATTTGTGACCCTGCAGCACAGAAGCAGTCATAAGCAGCAGCTATATTTGTAGCAATAGCCAACAATACATTGTATGGGTCAAAATTATACATTTTTCTTTTATGCCAAAAATCATTAGTATATTAAGATCATGTTCCATGAAGACATTTTGTGAATTTCCTACCGTAAATATATCAACTTAATTTTTGATTAGTAATATGCATTGCTGAGAACTTGATTTGAACAACTTTAAAGGTGATTTTCTCAATATTTAGATTTTTTTGCTCCCTCAGATTCCAGATTTTCAAATAGTTGTATCTCAGACAAATATTGTCCAACAAACCATACATCAATGGAAAGATTATTTATTCAGATAAATCTCAATTTTAAAAAATTGACCCTTATGACTGATTTTGTGGTCCACTTGTTTGTAATCTCAATTCATTGCATTTCTCATTTAACACAATGACTTTAAATGATCTTTGAATCATTTCGATTTCTCTGCCGAAATTGATGTGCGATTTTTAATTTGCAATTAATTAGGATTAATTGATTAGCCATCATGTAATGAATTAGATAAAAATGTTTAATCACTTGACAGCCCTCGTTTACTGTGTCTGGTGTGTGTGTGTTCAGCTGGCGCTGCGAGCGGGGAATGAGAAGGACGATGAGTCGGCTGATACGGTGGGCTGCTGCTCTCTGCGAGTCGAGCACATCACGCTCCACCGGCATCTGGATGGACAGGAACACGTGGTGGAGTTCGACTTCCTCGGGAAAGACTCCATCCGCTACTACAACAAAGTGCCTGTGGAGAAACAGGTCAGGCCTAGGGCTTTTCCCCATTTTATCGATTAAGTCAAATTTAATGTTTTGCCACGAGTTTATTTTTTATAAATCGAGGAATTGCCATTTTGAATAGAAATATTCCCAAACGTTAGAATTAGACACTTTGACAATATGCCAATGATAACAGTAAAGAGAAAAGCGCGATCCAACCACACGTGATTAAGCGCTCTGTGAAGGACTGTAAATATATCGCTAGGTCATTCACACAGAATGCGCTTCATGTTGAGATGCGGCGCAGGCAGTGGAAGAGGAGAAGAGGAGTGAACTTCTAACTTGAGTGCCGTTTCATGCAAGAGACGTGAGCGCAACAAACACGTCCATGTTTACAGAGAAAAACAACGGAAAAGCAGCGCAAGCGGACAAAAACCCTGTAACTGTGTGTCTGATATTTCATGTTTGCATCACAGTGACAGACTGAAAAGTAATCTCTATTACAATATTAACAGCAACAACTGAACTAAATCAAATAAATTATCCAGGGAATAAACCGAGTAACAAGTGAAAAAGTTAAGTATATATTTTGTGTGGAGATGTAAACATTATCATGCAAATCTGAAAGTAAATCTTTAACGTTGTCAGTTTTAATGGTCAAATGTTCTGAAAAAAAATCGAGATTTTAATTTTTTGCCATATCACTAGCAGGTTTAGTAATTATTTTGTGTGTTAGTCTGTTTTTTTTTTTTTTATTGCTATTTTTGTATTTGTGTATAAAAGCTGTTCCTGTTGACACTGTAAAGCTGCTTTGACACAATCAATAGTGTATGAAGCGCTATATAAATAAAGATGACTTGACTTTAACAATGCACTAAAATAAATAGATTTTAATTTTAAACTATATGAAAATGAGAATTGAAAACTTTTTTTTTTTTTTTTTTAATGAAGCTAACTGCTTTAAACACTGCCTTTAATGAATTCTCAGTGTGGTTATGTAGCCCTCTCATGATAATATAATACAGAGTAGAATGCACTGGTCTACTTCACGTGATTATAAATGGATACGTTGTATTGACCCCCAGTCAGTGTGACGTGATTGTATCAGCTGTGTTTGATTGTGTGTTAATGTGATTATCACTCGCAGGTTTTCAAGAATCTGAAGCTGTTCATAAAGCATAAGGATCCAGAAGATGATTTATTTGACCGAATTACAGTAAGTGTGTTTATATATAACTCTCATGATTCAACAATCACCAGTTATTTTATTAATATTAAATTGTTTTTTTATGTTCTTTCGTTTTAGTGTACTTTTTTTTTTTTTGGTCTTTTTATTTTATATATATATGTGTGTGTGTATTTTTATATATATATATATATATATATATATATATATATATATATATATATATATATATATATATATATATATATATATATATATATATATATATATATATATATATATATATATATATATATATATATATATATATATATAATTTTTAATTTGAGTGCATTATTTTATTACATCAAGTTAAACTTAATAAAAATGAGATGTTGCATTGGAAACTAACTTAAATAGAATACACTTTTAAATGTTTTAAGTACTCGATGCATGATTTCCCTTTCTGTCAAACATATATTTTATTGGACTGTCCAGCTTTTAATGTAT
>NC_081178.1:359716-442216 GCF_012432095.1 Onychostoma macrolepis | reverse complement strand
TCATTTTCTGAAAAAAATGAATATTTATCCACTTTTTAACCACATGCTCTGCTAGCGTTAGCTCTGTGATGTACATTGCGTAATCCTGTTGGAAATGTCATGCGTGGTTAGTTCAGCTCCATCTCATTTTCTCCTCCAACTTTAAAATCAGCCGACATTTTTATTTATTTATTTTTTACCTTTTTTGTAAAGGGCTTTTGACTTTTTTGCAACACTGGATCGATGCTTCTGCTTTTCCAATATCACCTAATAAAGACGCGCATCACAGAACTAATGCTAGCTGAGCATTTGTGGTTAAAAAAATGGATAAATTTAAGAAAATGGCTGACCGTTTCACTAGATAAGACCCTTATTCCTCAGCTGGGATCAGGTAGAGCTCTTGAAGCTGCATTGAAACTACATTTTGACGTTCAAATTGTTGGCCACCATTGAAGTCCACTATATGGAGAAAGATCCTCAAAAAACTTCATTTCTTTGCGACTGAAGAAAGACAGACATGAATATACTGGTTGACACGGGGGCAGTGTTGGGTAAACTACTTAAAAATAAATAAAAATAAAAATAATTAAAAAAAAAAAAAGTAAATACTAATTACTAATTGCATCTTCAACAGTGTAATGAGATTACTGTATAAATTACTCTCTCCAAAAAGTATTTAATTACTTTCTAAATCCTATATCAACCTCGACAAGTTAAGAATAAACATGAAACGTTCTATAATTCTTTCAAATAAATAATAGATAACTACATAAATTATTCTGTTCACACTTTAGATTAGTGTCCGATTCTCACTATTAACTATGACTTTTGCCTCAATATACTCCTAATTACTGCTTATTAATACTTAGCAATGTATTTGTTAAATTTAAGAATTGGGTCGGATTTAGAATAAGGTCTTGCAGATTAAGACAATGTTGTTGTTTTTTTTGAGTAATAATAAACAGCCAATATCCCAGTAATATTCATGCTAATAACCAGCTAGTTAATGGTGAGAATTGGACACTAAAGTGTTTAAAGTGAGAAGGGTGCATAAAAAGCATGCATTTTAAGGTTAGACTTTAAAAAAAATTATTGTATTGCATATAAATGTTTACATAAGAAGTAACTGTAATTAAATTACAGAAAAAAATAAGTAATCCCTTCAAGGGAAAAGTAATTAAATTACAGTAGCTAATTACACCCAGCACTGCACGGGGGTGAGTAAATGATCAGGAAGCTCTTATTCTGGAAGTGGGTTTATCCTGTAATGGTCTTCATTGCTCGTGGTGTGGAAGCATCGGTGTCTGCTGCGGTCCTGACTCTTTCATGCTGGACTCTTTTGTTGGTAAACGGGCCGTATTTATGCAGCGCTGCGGCAGTATTCCAGAGTCCCATCGCTCCGCACATCAAAGCGCTCGTCCTGAAGAATAACAGCAAACACCGAACAAAGTCCCCAGCCGGTGATTGGCTCTTTGTGTTTCTGCTCCATACGGAGTCAATGAGGAGCTGATGAATGCAGCGGCTCTCAAACTCCTGCTTCATGTGGACTCGGACTCCGCTGATTTATTCAGAGGAACGGAGAACAAACACGGCTGTACTGTCTCTCTGTGACTTCATTCCCTCAAGAGTGTGTTCCTCTGCACTTTAAATGAAACGCACTCTTAAAAATAAAGGTGCTTTGGATTATCAAAGGAATAGTTCACTCAAAAATGAACATTATCTGAAAATTCAGTTCATCTGAGATCAGGATGAGTGTGTTTCTTCATCAGGTTTGGAGAAATGTGTCTCAGCAATGGATGCTCTGCAGTGAATGGGTGCCGTCAGAATGAGAGTCTGATAAAAACATCACAATAATCCACAGCACTCCAGTCCATCAGTTAACATCTGGAGAAGACAAAAGCTCAAACACATCCAGCATTAAGAGGTCTTCGGACTGTTTTGTCTTGTAAACGCTGCTTGATCTGCAGATTTCTCTCCTGATTCACACCAGAACACTGTTTCACTGGAGGAAGCGTTATTATGGATTATGGACTCATATTATATTATATTTTTTGTCTTCTCCAGATGTTAACTGATGGACTGGAGTGCTGTGGATTATTGTGATGTTTTTATCAGACTCTCATTCTGACGGCACCCATTCACTGCAGAGCATCCATTGCTGAGACACTGATGCAGAGACACATTTCTACAAACCTGATGATCATTTTTGGCATATTCTCATTTTTGTCTGAACTATTCCTTAATGTTCTTCGCACTAAGAAAACACGGTTCTTTTAAGACCGAGTCACTGACAGTTGTTTTTTTTTTTTTTTGTAGGAAGCCAAAAATGGATCTCCTGTGGTATTGCTGCAGGTGTAAGAGTTTTAGACGGGCTGATAACGGAGGGTTTTTATTCCAAGATCCCAAAGGTGCCAAATTCAGCTGGCGAAATCATTCCGTGGGTGTTTCTTTTCTCCAAACTTTCACCTAAAATCAAATCAAATGTTCCTCCGAAGGAAACACGGCTTTCTCACATCAAGGACAAACAAGCCTTGTCAAGCGTGTTTCTTTAGATGCACTAAAACAGATTGACCTTCTGAAACGTGCGCAGCTTCTAATTCTCCGTTTCCCTCAACCTCTTCATCTCGCTTTTGTATTTCTAGGGCGCTCGATGCTCTCCGCAGCTAATCAGTCTTCTCAGCTGCGATCCGAACGAGGATTTTTCCCGCTGTTTATCCTGCGGATTAGTCCGTCCGAACAGAACTCATTTGGGTTCGCCGCTGTCGTCTTCAATGATCTTACTGTGCAAATGAGGCTTCGGCTGGAGGCGTGCATTTATCAAACTAAAACCTTGTGTGCCGCCTCCGGATGTCATATAGATGGGGAATCTGTTTAAAACGGCCCGTAAATGAGACGACTAGAGCACAACTGAATTAAGCATCTCATTTTGAGCGTTCGTTTGATTCTGCTTGGTGAAAATGAGTGTTCGAGAAGCAGCCTGGGTTTTCTCGGCGAGCGTGCGAGTTTGGTTTCCAGTGTCTGTCGTGGCAGTCTGCCATTGAATATTGAACAGCACCAAGCTGTTTCTCCTCACGGAGGGATGAAATGCTGTTCTGAATGTCAGAAGCAGAACTCTGGGCCTGTAAATCCAACAGCTGCCGGGACGTTCGTCTCAAATCAGCGTTTGTTTGCATGTGGAGGGTGCTGTCAGATGCTGGAACAGTTACAGCTGTTGCAGACGCGTAAATGAGCGACAGGCTTCTGCCGTCTTTGAAGCTAAGCTGGGTTTGGGATGTATTTTTCATGACGCCGGCCGTGTTTAGGAGGACCGGCTAATTATCCATTCCGGCCTAATAGCAGACACGGAGTCTAGTTTTTGCTCATGCATTTATTCATCGTGTCTCACAAAGCCACCGTCTTCCTCTGATTAAAGAAACGCTGCTTTAGAGGAAGTCCTGTTAGTTTCTGTAAATGCTCGGGTTTGGGTCAATGACCTCGGTGACCTCTGACCGGCTCTGAGAGACTAAGGAGCTGCCAGTTTTAGACCTTCATATACACACAATCACATTCAGCTCATCCAGAATTTATTCATTTTTTTTATTGATTTGTGGAGTGAAACATGAGCTGGACATGGATTTGTGAAATTCAGTCTATAAAACTAGAAGCTGAAAACATGTTTAAACCCTACTGTATCATATCATAAGGCCTTTAAATCATCAAACTCTGCTGTTAAACCTGTCTCTGGTTGATAGTTTAAAGTGTTTTATCCTGTAAAAGCTCTTTTAGTGTAATTGTAGAAGCGTCCAGCTTCAGCGGCTGCTTCAGTGTCAAATCTTGACTGATTTTGATCAAGTAAGCGTCAGAATAACTGCAGTCATGTCTCCAGATGAACACTTGCTGGACTGAAGCAGCTCAGCTTTACTTGATTCTCCATCAATCATTTTCTAGAAACATCAGAGCGACTCAAATCTGATCATCAGGATCTTCTGAGGAGCTTTACTTTCACTGTTCCTCAGCGGAGGAATGATCTTCTGAGGAGCGTTTATTTCTTCATCTCTCCATCAGCACTGCATTATATGTTTGATCATTTACATCTCGTCTTACTGAGATATTCTACAGAACTGGTCCAAACTGCTGTCCCACAACCAAAAAAGCACATTTAAAAACATAATCCTTTATTTGGGGGAAATAAACTAACAATTTTAGTAGTTTTATGCAGTTTTTTTGGTCCTTCAGTATGTTTTAGAAGTGTTTTAGTATATGGGTTAAAATTCAGTGCTGTGATGTGGTCGCTACCGACCGAAACACGGGACATTTCTCAAAAATAAAGTACACTGAATTATCAACCAGGCTGTTATGATCGTTTTTGGTTCAATGTATATTCAAACTTATGAATCCTTAACTTTGAAATCAGTATGATCAACTTTTTGCCTTTTACAAAAAATGGATTCAAAATGGAACAAATCTCATAAATCACAGTTGAAATACTGTTAAAATGTTAATTGTTATTGATTTACATCTGAAAACTTTTCAAGGTAGATGCAAGCAAAATCTTAACAGGTCAATATAACCCTTATTAAATTATATATTACTGTGTTTCAGTAGTGACAAATTTGAGGAGAGGAAAAATATTTCAAAACTTATACAATATGTACCTTGGATATTATACAGTTTGCATACAAAATTGGTGGAAAAAGACATTTTTTCCCAAGATGTTTTGAACTCTGGCTCTGCAGCAGTTCTAGAATGGCGTTTCTAAAACATCACTGGAGATATAGAGCTACCGCTGATATTTACATGATTTTATCTGCTGCACTGTTAGAAAGATCTCACTGATTTCAGCATCTGCTGCAAATTCATATTTTTACTCCGTTTGAGTCTGAATAAAATCACGCTCCATATTCTCACTATATGAGCCATAAAGCCTGATGCATCAAATATGGTACTTAACAAAAACACATGCAAACTTCAATGTGGTCTGAAGGTTCCCGAGGGCTGTTTAAGGCCTGGTCTCGCTCCTGCGCCGTGTGTTTATGCTCATGATTTCATGCTTTCCTCTCGGCGCTCCTGCAGACGTGTGAAGTGTTTGCTGTTTTCCTCACTCTTCTTAACACGTATATTTTGGTCTTGGTTCTGCAGACGCCAGAGAGACGAGCGTCTGAGCATCTCAGACTGAGCTCAGGCCCGAGGAGCAAGGATGAGAAATGATCTGCTAAATGACAAATAACCAAATAAGCCGCACCTGAGCCGTGCGTCGCAGATCCGCTTTAGCAAAACAAATCGCCCTCATCATCCAGATCTATAAAAAACAGGCGCATGAATTAAAGATGAGTTTTCCAGCAGTAATTGAGCACTCTGGCAGGCCATTACAGCGTTCCTTAATATCAGTGATGGCATGAATGAGCTTTTAAAGCACAATTACAGTAAACAGCTCAGTCTGAAGGCTCTGTGATACTGTAGTGAACGCTGATGATGAAGACCCTCCTCCTCCTCCTCGGTCGCTTCGCTTTGTTTTGACCTTGCATTGAAAAAAAATGCCATTGAAACAATCCGCTCTCAGAAAATGCTAGTAAATTGAACAAATGATTATTTACAAAAAATTTGCAAATAAATGGCAACACATTGAATAAATGATAGTAAAAATATTAGTGCTGTCAAACGATTAGTCGTGATCCAAAATAAGTTTTTGTTTACATAATATGTGTGTGTACTGTTTATTTATAAGTACAGATACAGTATATATTTACAAAATGTGTATATATATAGTCGTATAATTTATATTTAATATATAAACAAAATTTGTCTTCAATATACATGCATGTGTGTACACATAATAAATATACACACATTATGTAAACAAAACTTTTATTTTGGATGCGATTAATCATTTGAAAGCACTAAAAAATAGTATTTTCTTGTTAAATGTGCCACCAATGCAATAATACATCTTGTAGTAACTTCAAAAGGTTTTTTTTTATTTTTATACAGTGTATTGTACTTAGATGTTTACTGTACTGTGGTACTCAAGTGTATGCATGTGGTACCTCCAGATACTGTGGTCAAATTCAGTGCTTTTTTCTGTACGTGACATTTTATAGTACAGCGGAAGAAAAAAAAGGTGTAGAAACAATTTTCACTCAGAAATTACTATAAAGTTTTGCAATTAATAACAAAAAAACAGCAACTTTAACTTGAAGTTTCAAAGTAGAAACACTGAAATATGTTTTCTATATCTATGTATTTTAATATTTCACTGTAAAAAGTGATAAGGTGACTTAACTTAAAAAAACTGAGGAAACCCGTTGCCTTAAAATTTTTAAGTAAATGATAATAAAAAAAAATAAGTTAAGGGAATTGTCAAGTTCACTTCACTTTTTAAAAACAATTATTTACTTAAAAATTTTAAGGCAACGGGTTTCCTCAGTTTTTTTTAAGTGAAGTCACCTTATCACTTTTTACAGTGATGCAAACATTTAAACAAACAAACATTTGCTCTCCATTATCTGGTCTTTATAATGTTCTCAAAACATTAGCACAAAAACATTGATATGTTGTTTATGGAAACTGTTTCAGAACGTTCATTAAATCTTCCCATAATGTGTGCAAAATGATCATATTGAATGTTCTGTTAATGCATGAAATAAAATAAGATGTTTTGAATGTTCAGTAAACATTAAGAAATAACATTTTCACAACGTTATAGCGAAACATTCTTAGAACGTGTTTGTGTTATCTGTGTCCATCACAATCCAGAGCAGTGTCACTAATACCAGAATACCTCTGGATTACCATCAAGCCATGTGCAAAAACATGGTACAGTTTCATATCATAAAACAGATATTCAGAAGCGGGTTAATGACTGGCTGTGTGTTCAACTGCTTTGAAGAGTTTCTGACTTCATGCGAGGCGCCTGATTGTTTCAAAAGTTTCATGTCATTAAAATGAAATACAAAAGAAGAGTAAAAAATTCATAAGATCTGAAACAGCTTACAGTCAGAACAGAATCAAGTCTTAATTTCTGCTTCTGCTGCCAGACAAACTCCTGCGCTGTAATATCATAATGAGAAACTTCCCAGACAAACCCACACCTGCTCTTATGTACCTGCGCAGATCACGACACACACACACACACACACACACACACAGTGACTCATAAGATCACTGTGATTGAATCCGAGTCCTGCTGCGGTCCGATCCATCAGAGAGCGCGCCCACGACTGCGCTCCGCGGGGGAGAAGTGCGATTCATTTGAGTCGGTTCATTCGGACGATTCATTTTAGATGAACGTGTTCATAGAGCGGAGCGTCACTGAATCCTTTGATTTATCACTCAAATGTGTCTTTTTAAAATCTCTGTAGTCATATTGCTGCTTGTAACTACGTTTTTAATCGGGTTATATAGATTATTTTAAATATTGTGTTCCAATGCTATTGTTAAAAACAAAATTAGCAATACATTTCCTAGTTAATAATATTCAAGTAATGTGAATTATTCCAATTATTGTAAACAATATTGTTCCCGTCTCACAGTTCTACTTCTAACAAAGTGATTCCGTGCAGTCGACTGATTTTCGTTTTGACCGAGTCTTTAAAAGAATCGGTTGAAACGAACGGCTCGTTCGCGAGTCGAGCTTCGCTACAAGCGGAGATTCTCCTCAGACTGAAGTCAGAAATGAAAGGTGTCGCTCTCGCAATGACGCTCGCACTCCTTCCTCTGCTCTGCGTTTACGCTCTTTCTGGACTCTAAAGGCTGATTCTGAGGATGTAACGACGAGGAAAATCACGTTTATTCTTTACAGAGCGGATGTGAAACTTTAACGCGTTTAACATTCTCATCTTCTTCACGAGAATCGTCTGCTACGTGAAACTTTCTGTGATTTTTGTGAGAGGATTTGTTGTTAAAATGTTGTTTTTATATCCTCTCGTCATTCTGCTTTCTTCTGGTGAGTAACTTGGTGGTTTTTATGCCTTGAATATTAATATTCCGGTAGAAGTCTATGAGGGGCGTAAAAGAATCGTTTGCCACTGACTGAATCAAATGTGTGAGATTTGAAGATTTGAACGCATTCGGTTTGAATAAAGATGTTGATCAGGTCATTCTCAGTCATCCAGTGACCATCTCTGATGATTACGCGCGTGCGTGTGTGTGTGTGTGTGTGTGTGTGTGTGTTCACAGTGAGTGTGTGTGTGCTGGTGCTCGGTTCTGATCCGGTTCTTCTGGACCAGAGGAACAGGTGTCACTCCAGACTCAAACAGCTTCACGGACAGCAGGTGACCGTTCACACACCGCCCAACATCACCGGACACTGGGTGTCCAACAGGTGACTCAAACTCAATAATGCTCATTAAATTCATCCTAATCAGTGATCATACTACCCAGATTCTTTGGTTTGTGGAAGTATATTGATATCTATCACACTGGAGCAGCATAATCTGGTTAAAGCATGATTGAAATGTTTTGGAATTCGTGATATTTCACTAATAAGCATATATTTGCATTTATGCATTGAGTAGATGCTTTTATTCAAAGCGACTGACAATAAAAGTGCATCAGAGACAACGATATTTACAGTATATACAGTGCCACTAATCTAGATTTCTAATATACATGGTGAGGTATAATCTGAATATTATTACAACAGATATCAGCATACCTTCCCACACTGTACATTAAGACATGCATTACAATTTTATGAAATTTTATGTTTGAACATGCAAATGAGGCATTCTCTAATTAAATATGCACTAATTTGCATACATTCCCAGAACAGAAATCTGAAGATTGGATGAATCCAGGTTCATAATTCTTGTTTGATTTTGTTTTTCCGGAGGTGATTCTGAATTTCTCTTTTATCACTCCATAAATCAGAAAATACTGTCAACAGACACATTTTCACCATGTTTTTAGGAGTGAAATGTTTATAAATCAGTGTGAATGAAATATGAACAGAATATAGAGAGGAATAAAACACGAATAGTGAAGGTGCAATAAAATAAACACTTAAATGTGTATTTTGGATGTTTTCTTTCCTCTAGTCTAAAAAAAGACATATTATAGAATTATAAAAATAGACCACAAACTGAGCAGAGCGTGAGAACACGCTGGTTTCACCTGTAGTGTCTTAACAGCGTTTCTGTGGGTCTTAAAAAGTCTTAATTGCACAAATCAAGGCCTTAAAAAGCTCTTAAATCCAAGCAGAAATTCTTAATAAAGTCGTGCATTAAATGTTGCATACACTGCAAAAAATAAATCAAGATGCATTTACTTGAGATGCGAAATGAAGACATGAAGTCTTGTTTTCAGAGAAATTTGTTTCTTAAAATTTGTCAAAGGTACATTTTCCGACTCTATTGGCAGATATTTGTTCTTGTTTTTATCACAAACTCATTTTGTTTTGTTTATTTAACAAAAAATAATGCGTACAATATGTGTTAAAATGTGTCGGAATGTTGCAAGACTGAACCAGTTTCCATGGTTACCACTACAGTAAACATTTTAACCGTGTAAACAAAATTATAACCTAATAAGTTGCAATTAAGGCATATTGAATGTTTAAATGTGTTTCAAATATAAAGTTAAGTGGGTATCATTTAATAATTTAAAAGTTCAGTTTAGAAGTATCGGTATCGGCCTTTAAAAGTATCGGTATCATATCGGAAAGTGTTGACCGCAGCATTAAATTTAGGTCTGTAAAAAATTTTATGCGATTTTACAGTGTTGCACATTATAACCAATCACACACGAGTCTGTTGAGCTTATGAACGCAGTGGCCAATCAGAGGCGTTCAGATGAGTTTTTTGCTCTCTGACTGAATTCAGCACGAATTCTCTCATCATTAACAACAAACTGCAGATGTACGAGATTCATTCATCAAACCGAGTATAGACCGCTTTACTGAGTATAAGCAGAGTTTTCTGAGAGCGCTTAAACTGAAGTCAGTCATAATGTTCTTTGTTCGCTTTCTCTGTGTATTCGTTTGAATAACTGTGGAAAGTACAGGTAATAAAAAAAATGTATTCATTACCTCATCTGTGAACATCCCCTGCATAGCGTCATCAAACTTCACCTTTCTTATTGTTTAGAAAATGCCAACCTCTAGCAGCGAAAACGTACATATTGTGCCTTTAAAGAGTCAGTTCACCCAAGCAGGGTTGAACTAAACTAACCTGATTTAACCCTTGCGCGTCAATAAAAAAAAAAATTACACATAGGTCCATAGTGGACAAAAATGTCCGTGTCAAAAAACTGTCATAAAAATCTGAATCTGCCTGCGGCAGATTATTGGTGAAGTAAAAAATGTTTAAAAAGTGAAACAAAAAAAAAACGTTATAGAGGTTTAAGTTTATGAAAATGATTTATGAACAATATTTTATATAAAATATATATTTTATGAAACATGTTGAACTCTAAACCTGCTAGAAAATCAAAGCCATAAATCTAAACAAGTTGTGTTCCAAATTTGAGGTTGATATCTCAAAAAATGAGTTTTCAGTAAGATATTGTTTGGGCGCAGTACCATATTTTCTCCATTAGATGCCAGCAAAACTCCGCTGGTGCACACAGTGCTTGGGTTTGTTTCTCTCTCAAATATTACAAGAACACACACATACTTTTTTTATGACACACATACAAACCACACTCCATCCGTACCAACACACCCACACAATTACAGCTGCATTATTTATCTATTTGGCTCTATAATATGCAGCAGAAAACAGCAATAAAGCGAGTATTTGCTTTATAGGCCAAACCCGAAAAAATGGCACCATCTGGTAAAAAATAGTAAAAAAAAAAATTCTGAAGCCTTGCCAACAGAATGAAAGCTTATTAACAAACATTGCATCATTTTACAGTTAAATTGTGATTAAAAATAGCAGTTTTAATGAGTATATTTTTATCCTTAAGGTCCTAAGAGGAATTATTTTTTGTACCTAGTGCAAAAGAGATTTATTAAAGAAAATGGGGTGAAATAGTAAAATTCCAATAAAAATACACATCTGTGCCAAAATTTATGCAGCTGGCAATAATAATAAAAAAAAACCTGAAAAGGACAAAAATGTCCAAAAGGTGGCACAAGGGTTAAAGCTTGTATTGTCATGATTGCAGCTGCGAGGTGCGACCCGGTCCGGAGTTCCTGACCCGCTCCTACCGCTTCTTCCCCAACGGCAGCTTCCAGGCGCTGCAGTTCTTCTACCGGGACCCTGACTGCAGCGAGCCCAGCTCCAGCCTGCTGATCCGGGGCAGCGTCCGGCCGCAGCGGGGCTCCTGGCTGGTGCACGGAGGGACGTTCAGCGAGGTGCATGTGAGCCGCGTCCAGCTGCAGTGCCTGCAGACGACCTGCGACCCGGATCCGGACCGCAGCATGCAGGAGCTGACGCTGATGCGCCTGGAGCTCAGGGCCGAGGAGCTGTTCCTGGGAGACGTCCACACGGAGCGCGCTCAGAGGAGCCTCCACCAGCCCGCGGGTTACCAGAGCCCCCTGCGGAGCGCCAAGGTCAGGACACTGCGGCCCTCGCAGGGCATTAATATTAACCCGGAGCGAGGACACAAGCACTCGGAATAGAATATCGTGCAATGCAGTCTCTAGTTTTTTTCAGCTGCTTACACTTTTTTTTTTTACGTCACACACAAATCCAAGAATTGCACACAAAATGCAAAATGCATCACATCTCTTGCAAAATTAAGCACTGCATTCAAAATATCACAAACACATCTCAAAAGCAGACCCTTTGTCTTATGCTGCAAACACCTTTGCCATAATATTGTATTTTTGGATATACAGTCAAACCAAAAATGATTCAGACACCAGATATGATAGCGGGTGCAGGACACTGTAGTTCATTTGTGTGAGTGAGGAGAGCAAAATAAAGTGAACTGTGACACATTATAACCAAAAGACCTTCATACAGTGGACGACCAGTAAAACTGATAAAACATTCAGACACTTTGAGCTGAGCGTGTTTTGCTGAAGTGTTTTTCTTTAATTGCTAATGTGACCTTTTTACACACAGACTGAACACAATTAACCCGTTTAATCCCAGATTTTTTCCAGACATGAAAATGTTCAAACGATGTGTCATTAGTAACCCTTTGAAATAATCAATAATTATTTTTTTGGAAAAGTGTCTGGAAAAACTGTGTTTTATGGTCGGTGGGATAATGTTTATACTGAATTAACATATTTCTGCAGTCATCTCAATTGTTATATATCTTAGCCCAGCTATTTTAAACTGTTTCTAGGGCTACTATTATGCATAAAAAACCCTATACAACATTGATAGAACAAAAATACAACCATCAACATATATCATGTGTAACACATATCAAGTTTTTATAACTTTAACAGCTGACAGCTATTTAACTGAATTCATTACATTCCTTTCTATCAAAGTTATTATCAAGATCAATTAGTTCTGACGCAGTTTAACTCTGAGCTCTTCTCATATATTCTAAACTATAGTGAATAAACTGTGAATATAATGTGAGAAATGTTGAAGGTGTCTGAATAAATTTAGCTTTGACTGTATTATATAAACAGAGTTATTAAAAACCTAAAGCTCTTCTTTCATGAGCTCATGTGTGTTTCTCTTCAAGACTGAAAGTAATTGGCAGAGAGATTCGTGACAAACACGAAAGTGCATTTGTGTTATGAATACAGTATTACACAGAACTAAAGAAAAACACATCAAGCATGTAGACGTGTGTTTATTGATTGGTTGAGATTTTTTTGATAGTGAATTGTGTGTTGTGTTTTGAGTCAAAGGCTGATAATTAGTGCATGTTTTGCAGATTTGGTGAGTGTTTCTGCTGTTTGAGTGACAGCTTTCAGAAACTGTGTGACAAGGAAAGATTCTGTGTTTAAGCAGTCAACATGAAATCATTTAGTTTGTAATGCATGTAAATAACTTGCTTAGTTTGACCGACCGCCGTTTTTAATCAACCTTCATCCCATTTCACAAAGAAATATGTTATAAAATGACTTTAAATGATTTAAAATGAGACAAAAGACGTATTAAAATACACTAAAACAACTAAAAATCAGGATGTTTTATTTTAATTCATTTTTCTTTCAAGAAATGATTTAAAATAAGACAAAACAACCATTAAAATAGACTAAAACAACTAAAAATCAAGATAAACAACTGAAAATGTTTTATTTTAATTAACAAAATAAGCATTAAAATACAACTAAAAATCAAGATGCATTTTATTTGAATTCATTTTTTAAGTAAACAGTTTAAAATAAGACAAAACAAGCATTAATATATGTCCTGGAAATGAATACAGTCTTAAAACTCCATGTGCATTTTTCATACAAATATACACTTTTCTAGTCATGCAAAACCCTAAAATATTTTATTGGAAAAACATTTTTATTCTCATCCTGTTTCCCTCAGAAATATGTCTCGTTACAGACGTCAGATGTTTCATGTGGACTTTAACTGTGATTATAGAAGCTGTGAGATGATTGAAAATTATTAGTATTTATTTAGTAAAAATATGTGTTGGATGGTCAAAGTTGAAAGTGTGGACACGCTTGAATGAATTTGTTTCTCTTGATCTCAAAAAGCTTTGAAACTAAAGCAGAGGTTCGTAGGGCCTCAAGATGACTTTAAATGATTAGTAAAACAGTTCATACATGAGTCTAAAGAGCAAAGGAGCCGAACGCAGACCGATAAAATAAAACCCGACGAAGCTGAAAAATACATGAAGCTTTTGACAGAAGAATGATTAATTCATGAAGTGCCATGTTCGCTGAAGTAAAAGTCTGTATAATACATAACATTGTACTTAATTTGGGATGTGACATTGTCTGTGATTAATTCATGCGAGCCGCCGGCTGTCACGGCCTCCGCACATTACACATTCATTCATCCGGTGTTACCCGTCCACTCCTCGGGTCTACTTCACTACATCTGACCCTGCAGCACAGAAGCAGTCATAAGCAGCAGCTATATCTGCAGCAATAGACAACAATACACTGTATGGCTCAAAATTATACATTTCTCTCTTATGCCAAAAATCATTAGGATATTAAGATCATGTTCCATGAAGATATTTTGTAAAGTTCCTACCGTAAATATACCAAAACTTCATGTTTGATTAGTAATATGCATTGCTAAGAACTTCATTTGAACAACTTTAAAGGTGATTTTCTCAATATTTAGATTTTTTTGCTCCCTCAGATTCCAGATTTTCAAATAGTTGCATCTCAGACAAATATTGTCCAACAAACCATACATCAGTGGAAAGATTATTTATTAGTGCTGTCAAGCAATTAATCACATTCAAAATAAAAGTTTTGTTTGCATAATATACTCTGTGTTCTGTGTATATTTATTATGTATATATAAATACACACACATGCATGTTTATATATTGAAAATATTTACATATCTATATTTATGTTCATAGAATTTATATTGAAAATAAATATATTTAATATATAAACAACATATTTTTCCGAAATATATAAACATGCATGTGTGTGTATTTATATATATATATATATACACACATAATAAATGTACACAGCGCACACACATATATTACACAAACATTTTGGATGCGATTAATTGTTTGACAGCACTAATATTTATTCAGCTTATTTATTCAATCTCAAAAAATTGACCCTTATGACTGGTTTTGTGCTCCGGGGTCACATATTACAAATAAATCCTAATCTAATCAAGACAAACTATATATCGTTGGAAAGATTAATTTATGACAAGAGTGCACCTCAGAACAGCAGTTCTGGTCACAAACAGTTTTTCTTCGTGGGCTCATCATAAATTATAAATCAGTTGAAAGATTAAAACCTCAAAAGTCATCTTGTGAAACCATTTTAAAATCAGACATGGCATTACCATGCAAATGGCACATCAAAATCATATTACAAAATGTTTTTGTTCATGAATTATTATAACAGTTGAAGTTTGGATGCCGTCTGTGTTCCTGGTTAAAGCGTGTGATTCGAGCCGCTCTTCAAAGGGAATGTGGAACTGGTGTTTGCGAAGGCCAGCGCTGTGGATCGCGGCTCTATCCGAGCGCCGAAGCTGAGAGATGAGCTTTTTCTGATGGATTCATTTCTTTCATGTGCGCGGCCCCCCCGCCGGCGCTCGCCGCAGCTGAAAGAGGCCGGGAAGCATGTAATGCAATGTTAATGCATTCTAGTTCGGGCTGAATTATTGATGGCCGGGCCGGCTCCGGTAAGCGAGCGGACACGTGTCGAGGAGCTCTCCGATTGATTGAGATTAAATCAAAGCCGCTCTATAATCGAGGGACGCCGGGCTCTGAAGTCATAATGACGGCTTGAATCGTGATGACAGAATTATGATTCAGAACTGTCCTTGCGTCTGTCAGCTGCTCTCGACTCTTGAACTCTGCTGTCGCCGCCGGATTGATCTGTACATGCTAACTTGAGCGCTTAGCGTAGTGTTACTTCTGTATCGTTGATTAACATTATAGATTCTGTTGATATTTTAAGCACTTTAAGTTTAGTTAGAGTTTTAGTAAATTTGTCATATATTATTATTCATATGTTTTATTTATTTAGTTTTATTTGAGAAGTTAAACTAAACAAAACTAGCTGACATAAAATATTTGTTTTCTATTTTATTTCAAGAAATAAAATGTTTATGGTTTTGGTTTTAGTGTAGTTAACTATAATAATGCTGGTTTAACTTCTACTGGTTTGTCACCAGCATAATGTTAGTTTTTGTTGAAATCAGTCTCTAGTTTTTGACACTTTTTTTTTTTTTTTTTACTGATGCTTCCAAAGTTTATTACAATAAAAATGGCTTATGATACACTGTTTCTGTTCACTTTTATAAGTAACTTTCCTGGATTTAATTTGTGTTAAAAATGTTAACACTTTAAGTAAAAATAAAAATAGTGTAGATTTGGATGCATCATCAAGAATATCTTGACTACAAACCAATCAATACATTATATAACATTGTTTCCAGCAAAAGTGTGTTTAAAAATATATAAAGATACTTTATTGCAAATTTTTGTTTTGTAAAAAAAAAAAAAAGGGAACAAAAAGTAATTGGAACATGCACCAAGGTCATGGGTTCGGTTCCCAGTGACTGCACGCATAGCTTGAATTCAGTGTATGTCACGCTGGTTAAAAGTGTCTGCCAAATGCATAAATGTAAATTTAGAAATATAAATATTTGCAGCAGATACAAAATGCAAAATAAAAGCGGATCATTCGTTTGCAGCGGGGTGAGCTACAGATGTAAAAATGGCATGAGGCAGTCTTTATCGTTGGTGTGTGATGTTCATATTCTCCAGATGAGTTACCGGTGACCCGGTCAGTCACCTGCCGCTCTGCCGGTTCAGTTCTTGCTTGTGCTGGAAGGGTTTTGTTGCATGTTAAATCAGATTCATATGTGCTGAATAATCAGGATCTCTCCGGCTGCGTCGCATGGATGTCTGTGTGAAGCAGAATCAGATAACCTCTGAATGATTAACCAGTTTAATATGTCAGGTCAAGTTTATTTATATAGCGCTTCTTACAACACCGTTTGCTTCACAGCAGCAGTAAAGACACGAACCGTGTCAAAGTTTTTCAGCCAGGATTCAGTGTTTTCAGATATGATGTTCAGCGTGTTCAGTCAGTGCCATCGTTCCTCGTGGATATTTGATTTTCTCGTGGTCTGTCTCATACCCACCCCCTTCGTTCTTTGGTCTTTATTTTCTCTGGTAAACCAAAAATATATACTGTGGCAAAAATAAAAAATTCTTTATTAAAAATTATTAATTGCAACTTTTTATATCACAATTATGTTTTTTTTTTTCAGAATTGTAAAAATGGCAAAATAAAGTCAAAATTGTGAGGTAAAGTCAGAATTGCAAAATATAAAATAAAAATTTTAAAATATAGTCAAAACTGCGATATGAAGTCAAAATTGCAAAATATAAAATAAAAATTGTAAAATAGTCAAAATTGTAAAATATAAAATCAAAATTGCAAAATATAAAATCAAAATTGCAAAAGTCAAAATGGCAATATGAAGTCAAAATTGTGATTTAAAGTCAGAATTGCAAAATATAATCTAAATTGCATGATATAAAGTCAGATTTGCAATATGGTCCGTGTTCATTCGTTTTTTGATTTAAAATTGAAAAAAGAAACATGAGAAAACGGCACCATTTTCGTTTTTCGTTTTTTCAAAAAAAAGAAAAAAACAAGAAATTGCCTTGATTTGCCGTTTTTACATTCAGGGGCAGAAAATGGATAAACAGCTTGAATGTTCGATTTCCACGTGTGGGAGGGAATTAAACGCCCCATTTCACTGATTGGTCAAGCAAGGATCAAATGGTGCCGTCATCATGTCGTCTTCAGTTTTGTGCAACAGAATAAAAGTGTTTATTGCAACTCCTGCATTCATCTCCCTCTCATCAAACAACCAGACTAACAAGTGGCTTGACACAAACCATACTGGGGCAGCGCCTAGACAGGGCTTACTTCTGTGTAGGCATAGATTCTATACGGCAAATATTAGGTGCTTATTGCAGAAATATGTATGTATCTCAGATCTACAGCCACGTTACCCTTTTAGTCTATTTCTTTGGCGCACCGCACATTTTATTTAGCTGTCCAGTTATCAAAATCTGTGTGGCAAAGCTGCGTGACATTTACATTATACTGAAGTGCAGACCAGTATCGATTTTAGTGTGAATATAAAGCTATCTTATCGTTTTGATTATTATTTTGATTTTTTTTTTTTCATAGAGAAGTTTATATGATACTGTCATAATATACTGTCATATAAATGCATTAACACAGCAATTTGGAATGGAATTAGATTAATATTTTAAACAAAAACATTTTGAATGGCCTACAGAAATATGAAATGAGTGACAAAATGAAACAATTGGATACTTGAATTATGAAGGTTGCATCGCCAGTAGGTGGCGGCAAGTCATTGTGTTGATGAATGAGTCAGAGTCATTTCATTGAACCACTCGCTCAAACGATTCATTCAAAGACTCGGATTCATTCAAGAACGAAACGCCTGTGTTTTAAGTCAAATAAAACAGACTGTTTTGTGTCTAAAATGAAATCAATTTATACTCATTATTAATGAAACTGTACTGTCTAAAATAAAAGTTATGACTGCTGGATATACTAAAATCAATACTGCTCTGCGCTTCACTATAAAGTAAATGCATTCGCCCCGTGTTGTCCAGTGCATCACGCAGCATTGCTACACAGATTTTGATAACTGGACAGCTAAATAAAATGTGCGGTGCGCCAAAGAAATAGACTAAAAGGGTAACGTGGCTGCAGATCCAAGGTACATACTTCTGCAATAAGCATCTAATAATTGCAAAAGTCAAAATTGTGATATGAAGTCAAAATTGTGATATAAAGTCAGATTTGCAATATAAAGTCAAAATTGCAAAATATAAAATCAAAATTGCAAAATATAAAATCAAAATTGCAAAAGTCAAAATTGTGATATGAAGTCAAAATTGCAAAATATAAAATCAAAATTGTAAAAGTCAAAATTGTGATATGAAGTCAAAATGGCAATATGAAGTCAAAATTGTGATGTAAAGTCAGAATTGCAAAATATAATCTAAATTGCATGATATAAAGTCAGATTTGCATAAAATCTAAATTGTAAAATAGTCAAAATTGTGATATGAAGTCAAAATGGCAATATGAAGTTAAAATGGCAAAATATAAAATCAAAATTGTAAAATATAAAATCAAAATTGTGATATGAAGTCAAAATGGCAATATGAAGTCAAAATGGCAAAATATAAAATCAAAATTGTAAAATATAAAATCAAAATTGCAAAATAGTCAAAATGGCAATATGAAGTCAAAATTGTGATGTAAAGTCAGAATTGCAAAATATAATCTAAATTGCATGATATAAAGTCAGATTTGCAATATAAAGTCAAAATTGCAAATTAGTCAAAATTGCAAATTAGTCAAAATGGCAATATGAAGTCAAAATGGCAAAATATAAAATCAAAATTGCAAAAGTCAAAATTGTGATATGAAGTCAAAATGGCAATATGAAGTCAAAATGGCAAAATATAAAATCAAAATTGTAAAATATAAAATCAAAATTGCAAAATAGTCAAAATGGCAATATGAAGTCAAAATTGCAAAATATAAAATCAAAATTGCGAAATATAAAATCAAAATTGCAAAAGTCAAAATTGTGATATGAAGTCAAAATGGCAAATTAGTCAAAATTGCAATATGAAGTCAAAATGGCAAAATATAAAATCAAAATTGTAAAATATAAAATCAAAATTGCGAAATATAAAATCAAAATTGCAAAAGTCAAAATTGTGATATGAAGTCAAAATGGCAATATGAAGTCAAAATTGTGATATAAAGTCAGATTTGCAATATAAAGTCAAAATTGCAAATTAGTCAAAATTGCAATATGAAGTCAAAATGGCAAAATATAAAATCAAAATTGTAAAATATAAAATCAAAATTGCAAAATAGTCAAAATGGCAATATGAAGTCAAAATGGCAAAATATAAAATCAAATTTGTAAAATAGTCAAAATTGTGATATGAAGTCAAAATGGCAATATGAAGTTAAAATGGCAAAATATAAAATCAAAATTGTAAAATATAAAATCAAAATTGTAAAATAGTCAAAATTGTGATATGAAGTCAAAATGGCAAAATATAAAATCAAAATTGTAAAATATAAAATCAAAATTGTAAAATAGTCAAAATTGTGATATGAAGTCAAAATGGCAAAATATAAAATCAAAATTGTAAAATATAAAATCAAAATTGCAAAATAGTCAAAATGGCAATATGAAGTCAAAATTGCAAAATATAAAATCAAAATTGCGAAATATAAAATCAAAATTGCAAAAGTCAAAATTGTGATATGAAGTCAAAATGGCAATATGAAGTCAAAATTGTGATGTAAAGTCAGAATTGCAAAATATAATCTAAATTGCATGATGATGTAAGGTCCAGGAATTAGGTCCAAGGACGGTATCCAATCGTGGGTGAAGGTTTCCTGCGTGTTCGGCCTTTTCAGCGCGCAAAGTTATTCAGTCTAGGTTAACTTCAAATCTGACTCCATTTTATTATAACCTCGAATTTAGGTTGAAATGCAAATTGGTTGTTTGTCTATTTCTAATTAGTATTCTTCTGATATTTGATTATTCTGGTGACTCTTTACTTTATATTTACTCGTTCATTCAGGTGCTCATGTCTCTAACAAGGATACAACATATTCTACTAGAGTCAATCATTACAGAGTAAAACAGAATAAGATCAAATGTAACAATTTATTATCAGTCAGGTAAATATGTATTATGTCAATTACATAGCCAATTCAGAGATATCAATACAAAACATCGAATTCTCAAAGATAAATCTACGAGTAAAAGATGCATACCTGACTTTATAGAAATACATAGTGTGAAGTATAGAGACACCACACTACGGGCTTCTGGCTACAGATCGCCCCGATCCTTTTGCAACACTTCCTTAAGTACCTCAGACCAAGACCAGCATCCCCCGAGACGGAGACAGGAGCTAACGATTGGAATTTGCATTGACGAGTTTACACCTTTTGGGACAAAAGGTAATTTTGCATAGAAACCACTGGAGACTGACCCGCCCTCTACAGTCTGCAAAACATCTCTAAACTCTCAGGATCTGGATTACCTTTTAGTTTACTTCTTATAAGAATAAGACCATTGTACCAGTCGCCCTGAGACCATTCAAATGATACCAAACATGACTGTTAATATCACTTGCATTAATGTAGAACATTATATTCCACTATTGACCATTCTGAGTGAGCTGAGTGAAGGGAAGGAAGGGTGAGGGGAAGGAACTGATGCGTATGTGAGAGAGGCGTTTTCATGCATTTTCTCTCAGTGGGATGTGGAGACAGATGTCTGTATGTTAATATTAATATATAATGTTGGTGTTGTTCATCTCAGAAGTTCAAAGTGTCTGAGGTTCTGTAATTCTTACAATATGAAGTCAAAATTGTGAGATAAGATAAAAAATGCTTGATGCAAAGTTAGAATTATGAGATACAAAGTAAAAATTGTGTGATATAAAGTCAGAATTGCGTTATAGTCAAAATTGTGATGTAAACTCCGAATTGAAATGAGAATGAGTGCATGCTGGGATGTGATCGGATGATTTAAAGCGTGTCTGTATGGCTGGATGTAGAATAAGACTGGAGTCACAGGAAGATGATGTGTGTGGGATCTGGCTTCCAGGCCGAGTGCCGCGGAGTCTGTCAGATCGTGTCTTCGGCGGATCTTCATCATCCTCCGGTGCTGCCGGCTCGGCCCGAGCGTCCGGTGCGTCTGCAGGGAAGCTGGGTCAGCACACGGTGCGAGGTGCGTCCGGGCGTCCTCTTCCTCACCCGACAGCTGACCTTCCACGAGGACAGCCAGACCTGGACCGGACAGTACGACCACTTCTCTGACCCCGTCTGCCGTCACCCCACCTTCAGCATCTCGGCCAGCGGACGCTACAGCCGCGGAGCTCCATCTGCAGCCATCGGGGGCGCCGTCGAGTTCACCTTCACCGGTCAGTCCCCATTAACACATCACTCAAATACTGACATACTGACCACAACACTAGTGATAAAGCTGATAAATAAGCTTTCCATTGATGTGTGGTTTGTTAGCATCTGACAATATTTGAAAATCTGGAATCTGAGGGAGCAAAACAATCTAAATATTGAGAAAATCATCTTTAAAGTTGTTCAAATGAAGTTCTTAGCAATGCATATTACTAATCAAAAATGAAGTTTTGATATATTTACGGTAGGAAATTTACAAAATATCTTCATGGAACATGATCTTAATATCCTAATGATTTTTGGCATAAAAGAAAAATGTATAATTGTGACCCATACAATGTATTGTTGGCTATTGCTGCAGATATAGCTGCTGCTTATGACTGCTTCTGTGCTGCAGGGACACAGATGCAGATCAGGCTCTGTATTTGCATACATTTCCAGAACATAAATCTAAACATTGGATGAATCCAGGTTCATAATTCTTGTCTGATTTTGTTGTCATATTAGAGTTAAAGGTTTTTCCGGAGGATTTCTCTTTTTATCACTCCATAAATCAGAAAATACTGTCAAAAGACAGAAAGCAAACATATTTTCACCATGTTTTTAGGAGTGAAATGTTTATAAATCAGTGTGAATGAAATATGAACAGAATATAGAGAGGAATAAAACTGTAAAGAGAAAAACTCCTTAAAGATATGGATTGGAATTGACGCAATAAAATTAACACTTAAATGTGTATTTTAGATGTTTTCTATGAAAGCTTATTTCCACACGGAATAAAATAATAATTGGCACTTTTTCATCTCACAGACTTTTTTCTCAGAATTGCAAGACATTACAACATTCCCATTCCTTGTTTTTCTTGCTGAGCATAATTCTTCTCTATTGGGTGGATGTTTCGGAGCAAAAACATTCTTTACAGAGACACGCGTCACAGAACAGTGTCTATAAGCTGCTGTGTTTTTAGAAGCTGTCGACACAGAAAACAGTCTTCTGTTGCTCTGAGAACTGCGGCCGCTGGAGGGAAACGTAATCGCTGACAGCAAACATTCATTATTTTGAACCATGTCACAGGATTATTTCACCGCTCCTCGTGAACCTGAGATACTGAGAAACTACATCTGATTGGTCAGCGCCTCTGTTCCTTCCTTTTGTTTGAGAAATGACCCAACGTGAAATACCCCGACATCTATAACTATTTGTGTCCTTAAATGCTTTTTTCTGTGTCGACAGCTTATAAAAACATAGTTGTGTGTGTTTCAGCTTGTTTGCTGTACACCTCGTCACACAGCAGCTTATAGACACTGTTCTGTGTTTGTTTGTGTGTGCTCAAATAAAGTGCATCCATCCATGTTTTGTTGAATGAAAACACGCATTCACTGCCATTATAACACTTGGAAGAGCAGGATCATTTTAATATAACCCTGACTGGAAAGTCATGTACACCTAGCGTGCCTCGAGGGCGAGTAAACCATGGGCTAATGTTCAGTTTTGGGTGAACTAACCCTTTAAGGGGTTAAAGAAGAGTCTCCTCTCAGCTGGTGTTTGTAATGCTGTGCATGTTCTCCTGCAGTGACGCACATGATGGTGACGCCCATGGATGTGGCCACCACGTTTCTGCTGAGCGCCTTCCGAGGGCGCGAGTGTGGCGCCGAGGGCTCGTGGAAGCTAGGCGTTCCTCAGGACGTGACGTCCACCTCGGGCTGCGCTGCGCTGGGGGTCCGGCTGCCTCACATGGAGTACGAGCTCTTCCGCGCCGGCCAGGACCCGTCTGGACACAGCCTGCTCTACAACGGCCAGAGACCCAGCGACGGCTCGAGTCCGGACCGGCCCGAGCGCCGGCCCACCAGCTTCCAGCCGCCGCTGATCCGCTGCGAGAGACACGAGCGAGACCAGCCCTTCAGACTGAGTGCCGGCGCCGGACCGAACGCGCTGGACACACTCCCCGCCGCCGCCGCGCTCGTCCTGCTGCACACGCTCATGTAGACCCGCAGTTTATCCCAATCAGAGGGAAACGATAGTTGAATAACAAGGCAGTAGAAGCACCGAACTCTGGCTGTGAGGCTAAAATTTCCTGTAAACCTATCCCTCAGTTCTGATTGGTTGATGGGAATGTTGATCCAGGAACATTTGTACTTGGATAAGTTTACAGGAAATGTCAATTTTAGCCTCACAGCCAGAGTTCGGTGCTTCTACTGCCTTGTTATTCAACTATCGTTTCCCTCTGATTGGGATCAACTACAAGGAGGGGTAGGGATAGGTCTATGTTTTGGGACAATAATGTTGATCCAGGATCGTTTGCACTAGTTCATGAACAGTGTTAAGGAAAGTTACTTTTAAAAGTAATGCATTACAATTAGAGATTGTAACGGTATGAACATTTCTTATCACGATTATAGTGACGTAAATTATCACGGTATTGTTCAAATGTGCTGGAAATGTTCAAAAAGTACCGACACATAAATCACTTCAAGTTTTGTTTTTAAAATCAACAAACAATAAATAAAAAGACTTTTTGCAGCATAAACACTAAAACATTACCAATGATGTCCGGATTTTAAATGACAACATGACTGACAGCAGTTTATCTAATAACGTACGAAATGTTCAAATAAAGCTTTGGTAAATGGTAAACCTCACATTTCAGCCTTTAAATAAAGAAGAGAGTTAATTTATGTATTTTATCTGCTCCATAAATAATTCTAGAATGCTTATCCGAATTGTTTAAATGTGTAGAATCCACATGAGCTTGTTTTTCATCAACCGGTCAAAACATCAGATCTTTTCTGAAGTCAGTCAGAACCTGCAGAGGTGCATTCATATAATTAATTCATTCCTATATTCATTTCAATAACTCCCTTCACCGTGTCGAAGCGAAGCTACTCTGCTGTGCGCCCCTGAGACTGTTACTCACGACTCTGCTTTATGCTGGATAGCACTTATTTATCATCAGTTGTTCAAATCGCGCTAATCAAATACGCTTTTTAATACCTAAAAAAGTAACTACTTGCATTACTTATTACGTTACTTTTTATGGAAAGTAATGCGTTATGTAACTTTTGCGTTACTTTTTAAATCTGGGCAGGGCTTGTTTGTTTTTGATATAAACCCCCGGTTTCACAGACGAGGCTTAATCTAGTCCCAGACTAAAATGCATGTTTGAGCCGTCTCAACTAAAACATCTTGCTCTGACCGGTCTTAAAACACGCCGGTCACATTGTTCCGTCTCGAGATGCACACCTGTAACAGTTTCTTCTGAGGCATTTTTATAAAAGCTGCTTAAATGTCTTAATTTAACTAAGACCTAGTCCTGCTTAAACTAAGCCCCGTCTGTAAAACCGGGCCAGAAAGTTATATTTTTGGCAAACATAAAAGATGAAAAAAATGAAAATTAAGCACATATGTTATCTAAAGTAATTTTTGCTTATTAGTATTAATAATTGGATCATTGAGGGTCAGCAGCAAAGACACTGGTTAATAAAATGGGATTAAATACATAGTATACTTGTATTATTTAACATTTAATTATTGCAGGTTCGAGTCATATTCTGAGTTTGCTTTTCACTGTTTTTATTTATTTTGAGGTTATATCGAATCTGTTTTTTCTGTTCACATTTATTCTAGAACTACAGTAAGATCATGTTCTTACTCCTGATTTCTCTCAACATGGCAACCCCAGAGCTGTCACTCAATACATGAGAAACACAGGAACTGACGTCACTTATTTGAAAAAGTAACGTGGATATTTTCTTGTAAAAGTTGAAAAGTAATCTGATTACATGACTCACATTACTTGTAATGCATTACCCCCAACACTGTTCATGAAGCTGCTCGTACCATTTAGGAACAAAAAAGTGAGCATCCAACTTCTGTTGTTAATGAAGCTCGTGACACGTGCATGCGCTCTAATGTAGTTCCTGTTCATCCTGTACAGCGTCACACTCACTGGAGCTCATCATACATTATTTAACAGCAATTACAGTTCAAATAATGCCATGCTATCTCTAGTTTCAGACGCTCTAGAGCTGCTGATTTCATGCAGAATTGCTGTAAATATCCCAGGATTGTATTTTAGAGGACCTGATTGAAACCTCGTCTCGTGATGCCCAATGAATGAAAACATCAACTTTGGAACTAAAACCAAAATATATATAAACATTTTCATTACTTGAAATGAAATAAATGTTAACAAAAAAAAAAAAAACTATTTTTGCAACATTTATCATTTTCATAGTTTGAAAACTATATAGAGATTACAAAAATATAAATAATATTAAAGTTACAATTAATTTATTTAATTTAATTTAAAATTTAGCACAGAATATATATAAAAACCTAATTCACAATGGTAATGAAAACTATAATGAAATTTCAATTAAAATGCTGTGAATTAATTTCGAAAGAATAATGGACAATTTTGAAGGTCAGTCAAACACATTCCTGGCGCTGGATTCTGCACATTTACACAGAGACGAAGCGCAGGCAGCATGAAGAGTGTTAAAGATTCTTTATTTCAGCATGTTAAATACCACGGGACAGGACTGCAAACGTGATTCATTCAGTCAAGTTGCCTCACAATCGAACATAGAATAATTTGCATAAAGAAAACTCCATGAAATGATGGGAATCGCTTGCGTTTGTGAGGGAAACGTTCCCGGCTGACGTCGTCACACTCGAGAAAACAAACGTGGAGATGTGTGTAACGCCACCGTCCAGCAACAAGTAGCAAAGACGATCGGCTTGTGTTTGTGTGACGATGAATCTGCATTACTTCCCATTCTCTCAAAAGAATCCAAAGAACATGTACGTGACACTTAAAACATTCCATTAAACTCTTAATAAAGCACAGAGAGAAAGAGAAACACGTCCTTTTATTGATTGATAGGTTGTTTTTTCAGGTCTCTACACACACAGTGCCTCCATCGGGCTGCTAGTGATGCTCGGACAAATGGACAATTTCTTCTTCCCCGACCCCAGAGAAACCCACCCGGAACCACAGAACGGCCCGCTTCTGAGTGTGTGTGTGTGTGTGTGTGTGTGTGTGTGTACTAACCGTGTGAGAAAGGCAAGGCCTGTTTGAATGATCCTGTACACAGACACGTTTATTTCCGCTGCCGTGAGGCTCGTCTGCGCAGACGCCACGCTTATATCGACAAGAACGCACGCTCCGCTCCGGCAGAACTCTACAAGACAAACTTCCCGAGGAAGAAGCCGATGAAGATGGCGGCGATGACGACGAGCAGAGACGGCAGCGATCTGGAGGCAGGGTCTTTGCTCAGCATCGCCGACGAAGACTTGGAGACGGAGCTGTCGAACTGATTGGCCTTCCTCATCCTCAGCCCTTCGTCCTGATGAAGAGCGACACACACAATCATCATCATCATCACACCTGCCGTCTAGGCATATGCCGGTATCAAATTTTCATGTTGCGATTAATTGCTAATGCTTTTATCACGGTATACGGTATTAACACGATATTAAAATTTGTGACCCTGGAGCACAAAACCAGTCATAAAGGTTGATTTATACTGAATAAATAATCTTTCCATTGATGTATGGTTTGTTAGGATCAGACAATATTTGAAAATCTGGAATCTGAGGGAGCAAAAAAATCTAAATATTGAGAAAATCATCTTTAAAGTTGTTCAAATGAAGTTCTTAGCTATGCATATTACTAATCAAACATGAAGTTTTGATATATTTACGGTAGGAAATTCACAAAATATCTTCATGGAACATGATCTTAATATCCTAATGATTTTTGGCATAAAAGAAAAATGTATAATTGTGACCCATACAATGTATTGTTGGCTATTGCTACAAATATAGCTGTTGTCATATAACAGGTTTAATAACTTTTTTCTTATAACAAAGAGAACTGAACATTTAAATGCAATAAAGCAGTACACAAAAAAAGTATAAAATAAAAACTAGATTAAAGTGCATAAGAATTATAAACCAATAGGTTACACTTTACAATAAGATTTCATTAGTTAACCTTAGTTAATGCATTAACATTAACAATAGCTACAGAAGTGAAATAATACAAATGATAGTTGATGTTAGCTCAGGTGCATTAAATAATATGCATCTGTGACGCAGCATACAGCGGTGTCGTGCACTGTGCCCAGTGGAGGGGAAAAGTCTCCTTAAAATGCATTCAAGAAATCTGAATTTGTAATAGGCTACATAATTACTCATGATAACAATATCGTGCATGTTCAATATTGTGATATATCGCATTACCACGTCTAGTGCCGTCACTGATCTTTAATTACATTTGAGCTCGTTACGCCACCTAGTGCTCAAAGCTCTCAGACTCACATCCAACACATAACTGTGAAATAATAATCATGTTTATGAGAAACACTTCCTGTATGTTCTGGTTTTGAGTCCAAACAAAGTTCTTGTACACACTTCTGCTGATTATTATTTATAAAACGACTATGTTTAAAGCTCAAGTGTTTGAATGTGAAGAATTTAAGACAAATATACTTTAACTTATGGAAGTTATTTTACAGTACAATTGTAACTTACACCAGTAACAGCCTATATTTCTGTCTTCGATTTTAGAATTAGAGATAAAATAGCTATGCATCTCTCAGAAAAAACTGTGTGTATGAACACTTAATATTATTTTTCCCAATCACAACTTAAATTCTTTATTATTTATTAATTTATTTATTATAGTCAGTAAATTGTTCATACATTAATGCATGTTTTTGGGTAAGAATCCGTTACTGTCAATTTTTCTGGTAGACTATAATTGTTTAGCATGAATAAAGACAAAAAGAATTAAGTTTAAAAAAAATTATTATTATAATTATTATTATCCATCTGATTGGTCTCCTAAAACACAAAGTCAAAATAAAACATTTACTAAAAAAGATTTCATATTTTATTTGAAATAAATTAAAACTATAAAAAATATTTTCAGAAAAAAAAAAAAAACATCATGTGAGCATTAATGAGCATTAGAGAACCACGAACATGTTAAATTATTGATATATTAAGCTAAAATCTCGGTCGGAGTGTTTGTGAATCTCGTGTATTATTCAGGGGTGCTGCAGGATTTTTAAACTCAAATTTAAGACTTTTTAAGACCTGCACAAATAAAATGATTACCATATGAGCGGGGTAGGGCCATGTCTATGGTGCACTATTAAACTGTGAAAAGCATGATTTACAGCTCAGATACAAGTTTTCAGGAAAACAAAAAGTTCTATCAAATTATACACTTTAAGAAAATGGATGAGTCAAAAATATTAATTATCATATTAATTTAAACAATTATACAATAAGTTATTATATGAATTAAATAACATACTAACACATTTGACTGTTTAGATTTGTATAAATGAATTATCTTCTCATCGATCCACCAGTTCACATTTACAGCTCTGTGTTTGCAGGGTAAAAACGGGTCATTTTCACATTGGTCAGAACAAAAACAACCCAATGTTCCCGCCGTACCGAAGGCTGCAGTTCTAGGACACTATTTTTTGGGACAGCGCTATCTACTCCAACAGAGGAGACCTGAATCAAACATCAACAAACACATGCAATATTTCAATGAAATTAAATATTTCAAAAGGGTTACCAGCGTGTATGTTTAGGGTTAGGAGTTGGTTAGGACAATAATTAAGTGTATACAATTAAACAACTACATAAATCCTTAAAAATAATAACATACAGAACTGAATAGCAAGTGCTATAAAATAGTATGAGCCACTAATATTTAGTGATTTAGCAGATGCTTTTATCCAAAGCGACTTATAAATGAGGACAATAGAAGCAATCAAAACCAACAAAAGAGCTAAAACAAGTCTCAGTTAGCTTAACGCAGTACACCTAGCAAGGTTCTTCTCTTTTATTTTAAAGAATAGAGTAAGAACAGAGAGTGCTAGAGTTAGAGGATCTAATAAAGATGGAGATGTGTTTTTAGCCGATTCTTGAAGATGCTGGGATGGAGTCGGCAGGAGGGAACAGCCGATGTAGAAGTCTGTGAAGGTGATCTCGTACCTTGAGTTGGCGGTTTTCGTCTAGCAGCTTCCCCACTTCCGTCTGCAGCCTCTTGCACTCCTCCATGAGTTTCCTCATCTCCGTGTCGTCCAGGGACAGACCGTCGGCCTTCGAGGCGCTCAGAGCAGACGCGGATTTGCTCGATTCCAGCTCGTTCTGATCAGAGTCGGTGCAGAACGAAGGTGTGAGTAACAGTGATGGTGATTTATAATCGTGAGCAAACACACACTCACCATCTTCTCATTGTCTGAAGGCATATCAAACACACAGCGCAGCTTGGAGTCCATCAGGTCGTCCGGTTTGGCATCTTTCCACTGCAACGGTAAACACAACATTAGCAGGCTTCACTCGTCTCGCTCTAAACATAGCGTTTCCAGGGTTCAGAGGATGAAACGCTGCCGTGATCTGAGATGAAGATGCAGATGTTTGTGTCATTACTGATGAACTTTGAAACTGTTATTGATCTGAATAATGAGCTGGTTTACAACATTAGCACTGTTATTTTCCTGTTTATCTCTGCGAAGCTGCTTTGAAAAAAATCTGTATTTTATAAAGCGCTATATATAAAAAAAAAGATATTTGGGCCTAAATTAAATAATTGTTTGAATTGCATATTAAATTGACAGAGTTTGAACAAATAAATCCGATCAGATTTCTGCACTCCAAAAATAAACACAATATAATTTACTATTAACTATTTGCATCTGTTTATTTAAATAATCATATTTTTAAAATGCATTTATCCAGTAGAATCAGCATAAATCTGTTCAACTGTGACAACAGTTCAATTAATTCTGTTAAAAAGTAAGCAAATGGTTAAAATATGGCTAGATGCGGGACGAGCAATATGTAATTAGTTAAACTGCACGGGATTGAAACAAACTGGATTGATTGCTGATAAATATATTCGTTTAGGGTCCTTTTTGTAGTTGCACAAAATTCATATTTGTGTGTGTGTGTGTGAATGGAAGTATATTTTGTTTATGTATGGACAGGCGTATATGTATATATGTGCACATGTATATCTTATTTTTTTTTGGTGTAGTATTGAATATGTTTTGAAAATTTGTTTTTATATTTCTCAGGTATTTTTGAAAAATTTGTATTATCTTGCAATTTTATCCTTCAATGTACTTTCTGCTATAATTCAATCTCAGTATTGCGAAGCAGAAAAGTAAATAAACATCAAACACATTGAGTTTATTAGCACTATTACAGAAATCTGACCTGTTTCATTGATGTTTGACTGACAAATATGCATTGCATTTAAAGTTTATTAGCGCATGTTCAAACTGTGTAATCCAAATGCATGGAGATTTGTATGCAATTCTTAAATGTAGGCTTGTGTGTGTCTGTGTGTGTGTGTGTGTGTCTGTCTGTCTGTCTGTGTGTCTGTCTGTCTGTCTGTCTGTGTGTGTGTGTGTGTGTGTCTGTCTGTCTGTCTGTCTGTGTGTCTGTGTGTGTGTCTGTGTGTTGAAGATGAGCTCACCATGGCTTCCAGGTCGCTCACGTTGGGCGGCGCGAAGATGGTCTGCACCATGAACTTGTGCTTGCTCTTCTCGTTTGGGTCGTAATCAAACGGCTGCAGCATGACTGGAGGAGAGCAGAGAGAGCGTCAGGGTCACACTACACCGGATCCGCTCACCAATAGAGCTGGGTATCCAAAACCGCTTCCAAATTCCCAAGAACCTGGTGTTCGATAAGATGCCTGCATTTAAGGATTCCTGCGGCCGCATTTTAATGTGATTTAAGAGGATTTAAGCGCAGGAAGGGAAGGAGCGTCTGAAGAACAGAGAACAGCGTCTCAATCCGTGTTCGTTCTCCAAGCGTTCTGTGTGTTTCACGTTCCAGACCAGAACTGACTTCTTTCATATCAGTATATCATCATAAACACACAAACATGAGAAGGAATACGCTCGTGTGCAGTATTTATTAGATCTGTGTGCGTTCAGCGGCCTAATAAACCCGTCATTAATGAGAATCAAAGAACTAAAGAAAATCACTCGCTGATCTTGACTGAAAAACTTGACTATATTTTATTTATGAAAAGAAAACTATGCAGTGTTTTTAAGCTTTTAATTACAGTTTCTGTACCTGAAATTCAGTTCGGTTGTATTTATTTGTGCTATTGCTAATTGATTAGTTTGTTCCTATTTTATTACTGGCTGTTTACTTGTCTTTAACACTTTAATATTTGAAGTGTATATTAGTCTGTTTTGCAGTCGTGCTTTTGTTAAAAGCACAGGCAAAAGTTCCTCTTGTAGGCCTAAGTCTTCTGATGTTTGCTCGTGTTATTCAGCTGCAACAGAACGCTTTGTAAAAATGCATTTTTTATACTGGATTTTTTAATCTTATTGGAATGGATCAGATTGAAATGATCCCCAGGCCTCCTGACGCACCGGACGGGTCTCACCTGAGATGGTGACGGTGGCGCCGGGGTCGATCAGGCCGCTGTTGGGCCGCACGCAGTAGCGCCGAGGAGCTGTGGTCTTCACTTTGAAGCATACTCTTCTGTCGGACGGGTTCCTCAGCTTCAGGTTAGTGGTCACCACATCTGTGAAGGGTCCTGCACACATCAGGAGAAGCATCAGCGCTGAGTATTAGTGTTGTGATGAAGCTTCATCCGAGCGGCTCACATGTCCGCAGACCGGCGTAAAAGCAGACATGTCATTCATAAATAATGCAAAAACACCCAGGCCTCTTTCCTATCCGTACGGCACAAACGCACCCAGCCGCTTCTGATGATAAAACACACTTCCATCACGAAACTGACCCTCATAACAGGCTGCTTTGACCTGGAAGAGATGCATACAAATCTCAAAAAAAAAAAATGCATAGTTTTTAGTAAGGAAACAAAACTCAGCCAGTGCTTTAAGACCCTCAAAATACACTTTTCTTCAGATTTTTTTCACAATTATTTTTAAGAGATATAACCATTAAAAAAATGTTCCTTAATGAATTCAAAGGCATTTTATTAAGTTCATACTGATAATTCTCAGATTATATGTGTTCTTATAAATTTCATGCAATGATATATTGAAACAAAATTTCTAATCAATGTTGTGGGAAAAAAAAAAATTATATATATATATCCCAAGAATTTCTCAATTATTTTAAATGAACAAAAGGAGTAAATGCAGTAATAAAATGGTAATATTCAAAACTTTTCATTTTTTAAATTCATTAATAAGAAGTTGCTGATAAGATACAACATGGTTTTAGTTGAAAAAAAAAAATTAAGTTATGACACTTTTATAAAATAACGATTCTTTTGGTCCAAACTGACCAGAATGTAATAATACTAACGTTACAGACTTTGAATGCATTTTGAGGGTTGACAGATGTAATGTATTAAACTGAGCTGTGCTAAATAAACACTTCACACACTGAGAATGAGCTGATAAACGCTGTATTGATCATGCAGTGGTCAAGTGACGATTGCTGAACAAAATGTGTTAGTTTGTCAACAACGCGTTTCGCCTTAAAACAGCTCAGCATCGATCACCTGAGTAATACTGACAGATCTGATTCATTCAACATCTCAATCTTTAATCTGTTAATCTTTAGCTCTGATGCTAACACTGACAGCTGACCGACACCGAACACACTAACGAGTCAACAACATTCACCCTAAACACGTTTAGCAGAACGAGCTGGTATAAAACAACACTTATGTGCGCTTTCCCCCACAGGCCTGCGCATCCTCGGGCCTCGCGTTAAACGGCAGCCGAGGGAGGGGTGCAGGCATGCGGGCAGCCACGCAGCCTGGGCCCGAGGCCTCCGCGAGCCGGTTCCGCTAAAGCGGCTGGGGTTCGTGACTGAGCCGCGGTTACCTCTGAAGCGGAGGTCGCCCGGCGGGTCGAGGATCAGAATCTGCTCCAGTTTGGACATGACAGACGTTAAAACGGGACACAGTCGCGTGCTGCTCACGACGCGCGCGCGCACTCACGATCACACGCCCGCGCAGAGCGGGCACGAGCAGCAGGGCGGCTGCGCGCACGGCGGAACACGTCGCTCAGATGAAGGAGCGGCTGGAGGGTGTATTTCCTGAGCTCTTCTCTTATTTCTGTTTGTTTGGGTCTGTTTCATCGAAAGCTAAAGGCGCGGGAATGATTCGCCTCGCCTCGTCGGAGTCGCTGCGAGCGGGAAAGGCGCAGTGCGCATGCGCAGTGACCGACGATCCTTGCGCTTACGCGTCATTCTACGTGCATTTAATGACTATTATTGATACAAGATTTTCATTTTGACAATTTCACACAGAAACTGTCTTTCATTTATTCTGGACTTGCCATTATACTGAACAATTCTGGGAAAATATTGGTTCATTTATTAATTATCATTTCTAGATGTATCCATTACTTTCAAAGGAATTATTTTAGGACATTATTATGAATCTGACTCTACTAAAAGCAATGCTTGTTTTGTTATAAATTTAATTGATTTTCTTTGTAAATTTTATATCCACAAATGTAAATTCCGCATTTTCTTGTTTTTGTTTTTTTTTAAGAATTTAAAAATGTGTTTGTGTGTGTGTTAGTGTGTGTGTTAGTGTTTGTGTGTGTGTGTGTGTGTGTTAGTGTTTGTTTGTGTGTGTGTGTGTGTGTGTGTGTGTTAGTGTTTGTGTGTGTGTGTGTGTGTGTGTTAGTGTTTGTTTGTGTGTGTGTGTGTGTGTGTGTTGTGTGTGTGTGTGTGTGTGTGTGTTAGTGTTTGTGTGTGTGTGTGTTAGTGTTTGTTTGTTTGTGTGTGTGTGTGTGTGTGTGTGTGTGTGTGTTTGGGGGTTAGCTTCTGCCATGACAAATATTTACAAAATAAAGTCTGCCATATGTAACAAATAAGGCGGAAACTTATCAATTCTATTATACACTTCAACAACAACGAGAAAGAATAAAATATTTAAAATGCGATAAAAAATATTCATTGACTGAAATTATGTAATTCCAAGGCTTCGTTTATATTATACTGAGGTATTTTACTTTACATATTGCTTACTGTTTATTACTGTAGTTCTGAATGTACTTTGACTACATTCTGCCTGTTGTACTTTAATGAAATTCAATAATAATAAATACATTAAAAATGTAAATAATACGTTTAAGAAATCCTCAAAACAAAATGAGTAAGTAAATAAATAAAAGAGGAATAGCTGCTTCACACTTTTATAAAAAAATGAAAACAGGTTTAGTATTCATAAATGTAACTTTAAGTAAATTCATAATGCTTTTTACAGTTAATTATTATCACCTTTATTCTCAGTGATAACACCAAACAAAAACAGCATGGCATTACCGTGTCCTCGTGCATGTGCTACAGTAAAACTAATGTATTTTTCAGAGTATCTTAAAGTATATTTACATACATTGTGAAGTTTTTTTAATTTTTATTTTTTATTATATTTATGTACATATCATGGTAAATGCCGTTGGTGTTATTACCCGCTTTTAAGTCTAATTTTGACTTTACATAATGTAAATAAATAAATATAAATGAACATCGCTAGTTCTGGTGTTTGCTGCGCATGCGCAACACTCCGTGCGTGCGCGCTCTAGAGGCTGCGTTCGGCGCGCGCGTGATAAAGGCTCAGTGCTCCGAGGCGCGTGTTTGTATGTGTTTGTGTGTAGTTTTGTGTAGTTTTGTGTAGTTAGTGATGGTCATCAGCACAGAAGCGGCTTAAATGTAGAAGCAGCGCAAGATGGCGGGTGTGTAGAGCTCGACACACACACACACACACACACACACACACACTCTGTCTGTCTCTCTCTCTCTCTCTCTCACACACACACACACACACACACACACACACACTCTCTCTCTCTCTCTGATTGTGTTGTGTTTTCCAGATCTCTCTCTGCTGCAGGACTCGCAGGAGGACACGGATGGATGTGAGTTTATCTCTCTCTCTCTCTCTCTCTCTGTGTGTGTGTGTGTGTGTGTGTGTGTGTGTGTGTGTGTGTGTGTGAGAGAGAGAGAGAGAGTGAGAAAGGCGTTAGCTTCATGTGGAATGTGATTCATATACGGTATCAGATAGTAATACTGTGGTAATCTGAGGTAAATGTCGCTGAATCATAACAGTATTCCTTCACTGAACACGATGCCCGGAATCATGGTAATACCGTGGTACTGTGCTCAGAAACATGGTGTTTTTGTCCGTGACGCGTCGTACAGCTGTGCTCTGAGCTTTACCAGCGCCGTTTACTGGGTCAGATTATATACATTTCTGCTTGTTTCTCTACAGATCATCATCATAATGCTTCATTTTCCATATGCGACCACAAAAACAGTCATAAGGGTCAGTTTTCTGACATTGAGGTTAATACATCATCTGATGCTGAATAAATAATCTTTCCATTGATGTATGGTTTGTTGGACAATATTTGTCTGAGATGCAACTATTTGAAAATCTGGAATCTGAGGGAGCAAAAAAATCTAAATATTGAGAAAATCTCCTTTAAAGTTGTTCAAATGAAGTTCTTAGCAATGCATATTACTAATCAAAAATGAAGTTTTGATATATTTACGGTAGGAAATTTACAAAATATCTTCATGGAACATGATCTTTACTTAATATCCTAATGATTTTTGGCATAAAAGATGATTTTTGCAATGTATTGTTGGCTATTGCTACAGATATAGCTGCTGCTTATGACTGCTTCTGTGCTGCAGGGACACAGATCGTGTCCTTCAGGAGCTTTACAGATACATAAAACAACAAATATTATTCCATAACTCCAGGTAAACTGCTGTCAGTCTGCGATCACCGTATATTAATTACGCTTCACACTATATCAGTTATCTGTTATAAACCGCACAAAACCTCGCAGGCATCATAAACACTAATGAATTAATAACTCCAACCTACGCAGAAGCAAAATCTGCTTTATTTTTCTCTGAACTCAGTTTTTCTGTTTTGCTTTTTGTTTTTCCCCTAGATTCTGTTATAATGGTTATATCAAAATGTCTAAATAATAGAATTCACAAAATCTTAATTTAATAAATTTAAATAAAATTAACAATAATAGGGCCCTGTGAAATCAGTTTTATTGATTGATTTTATTTATTTTTTATTTTTTATTCTTTATTATTTAATATAAAAAACAAAAAAAAACAGTGGTCATCAAATTAATTCATAAAATTTTAAATAAAAATTCATTAATTTTAACACTTAATACAGCTCTGTGAAATGAGTTTTGTTTTTATTTATTTTTCAAAAACAGTGGTCAAAAAATGAATTCATAAAATGTTAACAATTTAATAATCCATCATTAAAAGTTTGACAATAATAGAGCCCTGTTTATTCATTTTTATTTCTTTATGGAATCTGTATTTCATGATTAGATTCAAATTGATCATCAAAAACAACAGTCGCCAAATAAATTCATAAAACAATACTCATTTACAGTCTTTTAAAAATGTTAATAAACTCTTTTACAGCATGACAAATAAAGATGCTGCAAAGCATCTTTGCATTATGACCACCATCCGTCAATTAATCAATAATAGTGACAGGCCTATGGATAAATATTATTTCATAACTACAGGTAAACTGCTGTCAGTCTGCGATATGATCGAAACTGTAACCCTGTCATTAATATGCATCATTTAATCGCATCAGTGGTGCACATAGCCATATAATAATAACGCTTCACACTATATCTGTTATAAACTGCACAAAACCGTCATAATTATCAATATCCCCATATAATGAATTAATAACTCCAACCTACGTCTAACATATCCAGCTTTATCCACATACGGTTCATAAAGCGCTAGATGAAGTGTGTGTGTGTGTGTGTGTGTGTGTGTGTGTGTGTGTGTGTGTGTGTGGGGCTCAGAGTCTCACACCATTATTGTGTCTTCAGTGTTGGATTTCGTGTCTCAGGATGAGATGTTGACTCCTCTGGGCCGACTGGACAAGTACATCAGCAGCGAGAACGTCTTCAACAGGTGAAACACCGAACCCTGTCAATATACAGCATGCATTATATCCTTCAGAGCAGTGCGTTGAGGATTCTGTATCCCACAATGCACCTGACCCTTTGTTTGATTGTGTTTAGGCAGATGGTGGCCCGCAGTCTTCTGGACACACTCCGGGCCGTCAGTGAGGATGAGCGCGAGTGTGTGTCTGTGCTGGAGCGGATCGACAGACTCGCAGATGACTCAGGTACTGAACCGATTCACTGAGTCACTGAGTCACTGATTCACTGAGTCACTGTCCTGTTAGAGAGTCGTGTCATAAAGACGCAGTGTTTGAGATCTGACTCCTGTGAGCTCTGGACCGATAAACACACACACATCCTCCATCAGTCACACTTACATGTGTGTGTTTAGTGAAGGGAGAAGAATTGTGTAAGTCTTCTTTGAAGTGTAAAACATATTGAAGTGTATTTTATTAAATGATGCTAAGAAACGTTTTTACTCAAAAATACATTTGATATATGTGTTAAAGTAAAAAAAAAAAAGATTTCACCTGGGAAAAATATTAGAAATTCAAATTGATATTTGATAAAATTCTGTTTTGTAAAATATATACTTTTGGGAAAAAAAGTATTAGCATTTTGTATTTTATTTGTAAAAAAAGTTAATTTATTTATATTTATTTATAATGTTATTTATTTATTATGAATTATTGTATTTTATTATATAAGATTCTTTTAAATCTTACACTTTGATGCTGATATGGCGTAAAATCAAAAATAAATAAATCCTCCATTAGCTTTTTAACAGTATTTCTGATTTATCAAGTGACTAGAAAAAAAGAAACCAATATGGCAAGAAAATGTGAGTGTGTGTGTATAGTAAAATAAATATGTAATAATAGACGAAAAATAAATATTATAATATTAGAGAATAAAATATACAACACATAAATTTTCTCAAACCTAATGGTCCAGTGTTCAGATCTCTGTTCTGGAAATCTTTGCAAAATTGAAATACATGCATATTTAAATGGAAAATGTGTCATTTGCATATTTAAACAACATTTCAGAAAACTTGCACGCAGATCTATCTTTAATTTGGTGCTTCATGAAGCTTCAGCTGTTGCTGTGTTTGACTGATCGGTTCATATCTTTGTTTTTGATGCATTATTAGCTGAAGCACACATTCATATTTCAGCTTTGCTCATGTATATGCAGCCGTGTTTTGTTTCTCCAGCTGTGCTTTATGACTCTTGGTTTGTAGTTTTAATGAAATGCGTTTGATCGTCAGAGCCGACGGTTCGAGCGGAGCTCATGGAGCAGATCCCACACATCGCCATCTTCTGTCAGGAGAACAGACCTTCCATTCCGCTGGCTTTCTCCAAGTACCTCCTGCCCATCGTGGTGCGATACCTGGCCGACCAGAACAACCTGGTAGGTGTGATCTCTCGGAGCTGCCGCGGCTCCTCGGGAGCGCTGCTAAAGAGGCGTGTTTGTGTCTCAGGTGCGTAAGACGAGTCAGGCGGCGCTGCTGGTTCTGCTGGAGCAGGAGCTGATCGAGCGAGGAGACGTGGAGAAGCTGGTGTGTCCCGTGCTGGTGGAGCTCACGGCTCCCGACAGCAGCGACGAGGTCAAGACCGAAGCCATGGCGGTGAGAGTCTGCTTTGAAAACTTTGCTCTGAGTAAAATTTGTTGTTTTGATAGTTTTATGTAAATATGTAGGTTTTTGAGCCATTGTAAGTTATAAATCAAGATGAATTTAGTTCATTCCAATTAGGTTAATGCTGATAATTCTTAGATTATATGTTCTTATAAATGTTTTTTTTTTTGGTTTGTGTAATTTCAAATTTATAAGAATTTGTTAAGTAATAAAAAAGGGGTGAATGCAGTAATAACATGGTAACATTAACATTTTTAATTTAAAAACATGTTTTAGTTTAAAAATATGGTTACGCTTTATTTTAAGGTGTCCTTGTTACAGTGTAATTATAATTTTAAGTACTGAGTAATATTAATTAACTACATGTTCTTACTACAGTGGTGTGAAAAAGTGTTGGCCCCCTTCCTGATTTTTTTTTTTTTTTTGCATGTTTGTCACACTTTAATGTTTCAGATCATCAAACTAATTTAAATATTAATCAAAGATAACACAAGTAAACACAACATGCAGTTTTTAAATGAAGTTTTTTACTATGAAGGGAAAACAAAATCCAAACCCACATGGCCCTGTGTGAAGAAGTGCTTGCCCCATAAACCTAATAACTGGTTGTGCCACCCTCAGCAGCAACAACTGCAATCAAGCGCTTGTGATAACTGATAACGAGTCTCACATCGCTGTGGAGGAATTCTGGCCCACTCTTCTTTGCAGAATTGCTTTAATTCAGCCACATTGGAGGGTTTTCGAGCATGAATGGACTGTTTAAGGTCATGCCACAGCATCTCAATTGGATTTAAGTCCAGACTGTGATCTGGCCGCTCCAAAACCTTCATTTAATTTTCTTGAGACATTCAGAGGTGGACTTGCTGCTGTGTTTGGGATCATTGTCCTGCTGCAGAACCCAAGTGCACTTGAGCTCGAGGTCACAAACTGACGGCCGGTCATTCTCCTTCAGGATTTTCTGATAGAGAGCAGAATTCATGGTTCCATCAGTTATGGCAAGTCATCCAGGTTCTGAAGCTCAGAGCATCACACTACCTCCACCATGTCTGACTGCTGGTATGATGCTCTTTTTATGAAATGCTTTGCTGGTTTTACGCCAGATGTAACGCGACACACACCTTCCAAAAAGTTAAACTTTTGTCGCATCAGTCAATTTTTTGGGGATAATCTTTTTTGGCAAATGTGAGACGAGCCTTTGTGTTCTTTCTGGTCAGCAATGGCTTTTGCCTTGGAACTCTCCCATGGATGCCGTCTCTTTCTTATTGTTGAATCATGAACACTGACCTTAATTGAGGCGAGTGAGGCCTGCAGTTCTTTAGATGTTGTTCTGGGTTCTTTCATGACCTCCTGGATGAGTCGTCTTTGTGCTCTTGGAGTAATGTTGGTAGGCCGGCCGCTCCTGGGAAGCTTCACCACTGTTCCAAGTTTTCTCCATTTGTGGATAATGGCTCTGACCGTGGTTTGCTGGAGTCCCAAAGCCTTAGAAATGGCTTTATAACCCTTTCCAGACTGATACATGTCAACTATTTTGTTTCTCATCTGTTTCTGAATTTCTTAAGATCGCAGTGTGATGTGTTGCTCTTTAAACATGCTTCACTTTGTCAGACAGGATCTATTTAAGAGATTTCTTGATTCAACAGGTCTGGCAGTAATCAGGTCTGGGTGAGGCTAGTGAAATTTAACTCAGCTTTCTAAAATAATGTGGTTAATCACAGTTCTTTCATGATTTAATAGGAGGGGGCAAGCACTTTTTCACACAGGGCCAGGTAGGTTTGGACAGCTTCTTTCCCTTAATAAATGAAATCATCATTTAAAAACTGCATTTTGTATTTACTTGCATTATCTTTGTGTAATATTAAAATTTGTTTGATCTGAATCTTTTAAGTGTGACAAATATGCAAAAAATTGTAAAATCAGGAAGGGGGCCAACACTTTTTCACACCACTGTATATAGTTTGGCTTGAGGTTACTTGCATGTAATTTATTGTTATTATAACAGTAAGTACATGTAAGTTGTAACAAAGAGACCTTAAAATAAAGTGTTACCAAAAATATTAAGTTCTGATTGTTTTTATAAAATAATGATAGAAAGAAACGCTCTCCTCGGGTCTGGTTCGTGAAGCAGCAGGCAGGACTCTGAGTGTTTGTTTCTGATGGTTTTATCTCAGATTATCTGTAAAATGGCTCCGATGGTGGGGAAGGACGTCACCGAGCGGCTCTTTCTGCCGCGCTTCTGCGAGATGTGCTGCGACTGCAGGATGTTCCACGTGCGCAAGGTCGGTGAATCTGATTGGCTCAGGAGGACGACGGCTGAATCTGATTGGCTCGTGCTCATGTTCGGTCCTCGGTGCTCATCAGACGTGTGTTTGTGTCCGACAGGTTTGTGCGGCGAACTTCGGAGACATCTGCAGTGTGGTCGGAGGAGAGGCGACCGAGGAGCTGCTGGTACGGTCAGACGCGGGGCAAGTTGTCACGCGGGTTAGATGTCTGTAACTGAGGTTTAAAGACAAACAAATGCATGTTTTCTCTAGAGGCACTTTAAGGAAGATATTTTAATTTGCAATATTTTTGGGGATATTTACAGTGGTGGACAAAATGATTGGAACACTAGTATTTTCAGCAGCTAAAGTGCTGTTATATAACCAATAAATATTTTTTCCCCATAATCATCGTTTTCATGATCGATCATCGCTGTCACGGACCAGTATTCGATGGCTGCTGCACATCCCTATTTTGTTTTGCTTTGCTCAGCATACGAGGTGTTTGAGGCTGAGACTGTAGAGTTTGTGTGTGTGTAGAAACAGTGTGACGACTAGCCCCGGTCTCCTCCGGAGTAGGGCTGGAAGCGGGTCAGTATCGTGTGACTCTACGGGTCTGTGGTTGTTGACGTGTCCCTGTGTTTTCGGGGCAGCTGCCGCGGTTTCTCCAGCTGTGTTCTGATAACGTGTGGGGCGTGAGGAAGGCCTGCGCCGAGTGCTTCATGACCGTCTCCTCGGCCTCGTCTCCAGAAGTGCGCCGGACCAAGCTCTCGTCTCTGTTCATCAGTCTGATCAGCGACCCGTCACGCTGGGTGCGTCATCAAACACACTTTCCTTATTTATTTTCCTCACGTTTCTCTGGATTGCTTTTCTGGATGACGTTTAAATGCTCAAATTAAATGTTCATGATTTAAATTACTTTCTGATTACGAAATGTATACAAATTAACAGCAATTTAATAAAAGTTAAAAAAAAATTTAACTTGATTTTGATTAAATTTAGATTTACAAATTGACTTATTTTTACTATTTAATTTTTTCCAACTTCCATGTTTTCTGTTTGCATTTTTCTGTATTACATTTTAGTGGTTAAATTAATCTTGTCTAATTAATTAAAATCTTGAAACTTATGCAATTCAACAACAATGTAATAAAAGTTTAACGAATTTACATTTTTAGGGCTCTTTTGAAATCTTTTTCCCAAATTCCATTTTATTATTTGTCTAAAGTTTATGTTTTGATTTTTGATGTTCCACTTTAATGATGTAATTGAGTTTAATAATCAGTAGAATGTTTAATCAGTTGGGTGTTTGGGGTTTTATTAACTTAATTTTTTATAACGATTTATTACAATTTTATGGCCCTATAAAATATGAAATTGAAAAAAAAAATTATTATTATTTTTTTTCAGAAATTGTCCATTTTAGTTTTTCTGGATTCTGTATTTTGATTTTATACAAATGTATTATCCAAAATGGTGGTAATCAACCATTTAACTTTTAACAGTTTAATGAATCCTTTAAAATATGATCAAAAATAAAATTTAAGTTTCCTTTTTTTTTGCCAAACAAAGTGCTGCATGACAGCGGTTTACTGTTAAAATTAAAACATGCATGTAAATTGTGTGAAATTCCTATATTATTATTATTACTTAGGGAAGTACTTTCTACTGTTAAACCAAACCTATATTTTGTAGGAATGTAGTGCAGATTTTTTGCATATTTGATGAGAGTTTTCTCAAATGAAATATGTATTTATTCATCCAGATTATGCTCAGTATTTCTGGCTGGGTCCAGCGTGAGTTGATGTTGATGAGGTGTGCTGTGCTCACAGGTGCGTCAGGCTGCGTTTCAGTCCCTCGGTCAGTTCATCTCCACCTTCGCCAGCCCCAGCAGTAACGCGGGTCAGTACTTCAGAGACGAGGCGGAGTGGAGCGGGGCGCAGACACACAGGTGAGACGCTGACGAGCTGTACCGCCGCTCGATACACAGACATCCCAGAACCTTTCCTTCTATATTTCACATATAAACAACATATTTTTCTTATATACATGCATGTTTGTATTTATATATGGGTCGAAGACGAAAAAGGGGTTAAGCATAAAAACAATAAGTTTAATAATGCTTTAAATTGTTGTTTTCCCCCCCCCAAAATTAAAAAGTTTTGTTTAATTGCAATTTTGCTTTTGTTTTTCTGAGCAAAAAATAAATATCTTACATTTTTCCCTGATTCAACCAAAATCAATTTATGACATAGACTAATTACTTTCACCCCAAATACTAATTTAGTTGTAATTTTTAAAATTTGCCGCTATCCTAGGTTTTGCCCATTTGTCAGTAAGAATGGTTTACTCGTTTAATAAAACACAATAAAATTTAATATGCTCCCTTATTCCTTTATATATTTTAATATGTACAAGTCAGAATAATCATGTTGTTTGAATTTTTACATAAATATTGTTACACTGAATGGCAATTTTTCAACCAAATTTTGACATTTTATTCTCCAAAAACGTATTTGAAACCTTAAAAGTAGACACTTTACTTACATTTAATGTGCTTTCTGTGGACATAAAATCACTTTTGTAAATTTCATCGCACATATTACAGTGATGGGCAGCTTGGGTCCAGCCCTCAAACACACCTGAAGAAGCTAATCAGTGTCTTCAAGATCACTAGCGTGTTACAGGTGTTTGATTAGGGCTGGAGCTGAACTCTGCAGGACCCAAGTTGTATTATGTAAACAACAACTTTTATTTTGGATGTGATTAATCGCGATTAATCGTTTGACGGCACTAGGTAAAATATTAAAATTACAATAAAAATACACACCTGTGCCAACATTTATGCAGTTGGCATGAACACAGGCAAAATGATCAAAAAGACCAAAAAAAGGCACCCATGTAACGAGCGTCGCCTCCGCAGCAGCAGCGCAGACGGCTCCTGTGAGGCGGAGGAGGGAGGAGGAGAGCAGACGGCCGAGGTGCTGAGCGCCGCGTCGCAGGAGATCCCGGAGCAGGAGCTCTTCAACTCCTTCCACTTCTGGAGGACTCCGATCCCTGAGATCGACCTGGAGCTGGAGCTGCAGGAGGACCGCCGCTCCGCCGCGCCGCCGCTGGCCAGAAAACAGCTGCAGGAGCTCATCGAGAACCTGGAGCCGCACATCGACGACCCCGACGTCAAAGGTGAGCGAGATTACACTTTCACCAAAACACCGGGACATTTCCGTTAAGCCGAAGTTTATTTAATCAATTCATTTATCAATTTTTTTAAGAATCAGCTCTCAAATAAACACCCAAATCTAAGTTACAATCAAATCAAAACTTATTCAGACACCAGATTAATTTTTGATATTTTCTTTTACTAGTTGGGTGCAGGACACTATAGTTCATTTATGTAAGTGAGGAGAGCAAAATAAAGTGAACTGTGACACATTACACCCAGAAATCCTTCATACAGTGGACGACCGGATCAAAAATGATTCAGACACTTTGAGCGGAGCAGATTTATTCAATAATTTAGACATCACTGACAGTTGAAGTAAAAATATAATAAATATAGTAACACAATGCACATTTATCAAATTAGTTATTTTTTTGTAGTTAACCATCAAATTTATGGTCATTAAATGTCTTCATGACTGTGTTTGAAACACTGATTGATTGACTTCAGTGAGTTCACACAGCTGCTTGTTTTGTGCATGAAATCAACTCTGATGCAGTTCAAAACACGCTATTAAAGAAGCACTAAACGCCGCTGTAGCGGTCAGTGATTTCAGCCCTGCTGGACCTCTTGTTGTTGTTGTTGTTTGGTGCTGTGACAGACGAGCACACACACCCTTGCCTGAGCCTGACCAGCAGACAGTAATCACACGACATTCATCTGACGCTGAAACGCGGAGCAAGAGTCTGTGTGGCTCATTGTGATCTTCAGGAACTGAGCGGAGCGAGAGCGTCGTGTCTGTGGAAGGAAATGATCTCAGGAACTTACAGAAAAACAGAAGGAGTGACGCACAGAAACAGGCCTTTAGTGTGTCTGCTCTGATCTGAGCTCCTTTATCCTCCGGGTCACACGCACTGGTCTAAACTATGGCTTTTAAGACATTAAAATTCAATCTATGTGCAGATTAAATCGTAAGTGCAACACTATATGAAGCTCTTGTTCACTGAACTGTTGTATGAATCAGTCTCACTTTTGCAGTGGTGCAGATATTATGGAGAAGCGGAACTCTTGCTGCTGTGATATTGCTTCATTATATCATATGATATAAATATAAGAGGGATTTTTACACTCGTATCTTGAATTTTCAGCTCGTATAACTGCGTTCTGATAGAGTTCATCACACAGTCAGTCGTGCTGCATCTCGATGATCAGCATCAGTGTGAGATGACGGACGGGTCTGATACTGGACAGCATTTAGTAAGAGTGTGTTCTGTGTCCAGCACAAGTGGACGTCCTGACGGCTGCCCTGAGAGCCACGGCGCTGGACTCCGGACTGGAAGATGCTTTCCTGGAGCCTCGAGCCGCTCGATCAAACCCCTTCAGCTCCCAGCAGCCCTCAGAACACCTGTCAGCCCACACACGGGTACATACACACACACACACACACACACACACACACACACCACACACACACACACACACACACACACACACACACGTTTGTTTTTGTGAAAAGTGGGGACTCTCCATAGGCGTAATGGTTGTTATACTGTACTTACTGTATGTGCTATTGTCCTACACCAACCCTGCACCTAAACCTACCCCTTACAGGAGACTGTGCATTTCAACTTTCCCCAAAAAAACCTCATTCTGAGTGATTTATAAGCGTTTTGAAAAGTGGGGACATGGGTCAATGTCCTGAGATGCCACCTTCAGCTTGTAATACCTGCCATACCCTCGTCATTATACACATCTATGTCCTGACTTTTCACAAAACACACACACACACACACACACACACACACACACATATACACACCTACACCTACACCTACACACACACACACACACACACACACACCTTGGGTCCTGTCAGCTGACACACAGGTCAACACACACACCTGAATACACACACAAGCTCCTGTCTGCTGACACACAGGTGAACTCGCGCACACACACACACACACACACACGTGTCTCTCGTTTATGACCGTATTAGAGTTCAATTCTTTAATGTGAATCAGTTCAAACTGTCTGATTCCAAACTGAACCAGAAGATTCGTCTCTGTGCTGATTTGCACACATCTGTAGATGCATATCGCTGTTCATGACTGAGGTTACCTGAGCTGCAGAAATGTGTTCAGATGTGTTGATTCTGAGCTGAATGGTTTCGTGTGTGTTTCAGAGGCGTGACTCCTCTCTACACGTGACGCGTGACGATGATGATTCTGACGTGAGCGACAGCAACCTGAGCGCTGAAGAAGAGCGGAAATACAAACAGCAGGTCAGTGCCACATCAACGACTCAATCCCATCATGCACTGCTCTGACCCACTCAATCCCATCATGCACTGCTCTGACCCACTCAATCCCATCATGCACTGCTCTGACCCACTCAATCCCATCATGCACTGCTCTGACCCACTCAATCCCATCATGCATTGCTCTGACCCACTCAATCCCATCATGCACTGCTCTGACCCACTCAATCCCATCATGCACTGCTCTGACCTGCTCTGACCCACTCAATCCCATGATGCTGTGCTGCAGGATGTGGTTCCGCAGGCGCTGCTGGAGCAGTATCTGTCGATGACGGACCCGTCTCGCGCTCAGACGGTGGATATGGAGATCGCGAGGCACTGTGCGTTCAGTCTGCCGGGCGTAGCGCTGACTCTGGGACGACAGAACTGGCACTGCCTGCGCGACACGTACGAGACGCTGGCCTCCGACATGCAGGTGTGTGTGTGTGTGTGTGTGTGTGTGTGTGTGTGTGTGTGTGTGTGTGTGTGTGTGTGTGAGAGTGTGTTAATGATGGGTGCTTTCGAATCTTTTGTGAATCATTTGCTTCGAAACAGTGGTTCAGAGCGTATCAAACTGCAGTCATGTGATTTCAGTAAACGAGGCTTCATTACATCATAACTGTTTCGAAATGTCTGTCAGTTTTTACCTGATCTCAGATCAGTTTCCTCAATTTGTAGACATTTTTAACGAGACATTTGTGTAATTAAAAGGATGAGAAGTAGTTAATAGTCCCTTTACTGGCCTCTATATACAAGCTGTCCATAACAAACAAAACAAGCTTTGCAAATGAATGATTTTATAAACCATACTTTCAATAAAACATTTGCTATGGGTTTTTGTTTTCTGCATGATTTGGCCTGAGTTTGTGTTGCATTACACACTTTTGACCAGCAGGAGTCACCAGCGTGTGCTGTTTCGAGCGCTTCGAAAAACACGGAATCATTTTGTGAAGCAATTGGTTCAATTGATTCAAAGCTTCGAAAAGGTTAATTTCTCCCATCACTAGTGTGTGTGTGTGACACGCTAACAACACGCTGGAGCGAGAGCAGGTGCTGACCGTGTGTGTGTGTGTGTGTCAGTGGAAGGTGCGGCGGACGCTGGCGTTCTCCATCCATGAGCTGGCTCTGATTCTGGGTGATCAGCTGACCGCTGCTCATCTGGTGCCCATCTTCAACAGCTTCCTCAAGGACCTGGACGAGGTTCGCATCGGCGTCCTCAAGCATCTCTACGACTTCCTCAAGGTCACGGCACTTCACACACAGCACTGTCTTTATTACTCTTTCCTGTTGCTTTTTCCTTTTTTCTGTTCTCCTTTCCTTTTTTTTATGCTTTCCATTATTTTATCTATCCTTTTGTCTTTCTTTATTATTTTTATCTATTTATTTATTTTATTCATTTAATTTTATTTATTTATTGTTTTTATCGGTGTCTGTCTTGCTTATTTACAGACAGTTTGATCAGTGTTTTTTCTGTTGTCTTTTTTTTTTTTTACTCTTTCCTTTTTATTTTATTTATCCTTTTATTTAAATATTTATTCATTCATTTTTTTTTTTTTTTTCAATATTTCTTGTTTTTGTTTTTCTGTTTTTTGGTTATTTACAGACAGTTTGATCAGTGGTTAGGCTTGTTTCTGGATGATTATGGTCATGTGCTGTTCATTTTCATTTTCACGTCTTTTTTCCCCCTTTTTATATTTTCTTTTTAAAAAAAATTTTCTCGTCTATTTTTCTTTTTCTTTTATTATATGCCTTTCATTTTTATGATTTTTTTTATTTATTTCTTTTTTAGTAATTTGTGTTGTATTTTCTGTTCTTTATTTCCTAGTTATTTACAGACAGTAAGGCTTGTTTCTTGATGATGATGATGATGATGATGATGATGATGATGGTGGTCACGTGTGTGTGTGTGTGTGTGTGTGTGTGTGTGTGTGTGTGTGTGTGTTGCTCTTGCAGCTGCTGCATCAGGACACTCGGAGGAAGTATCTGTATCAGCTGCAGGAGTTCCTGGTGACGGATAACAGTCGTAACTGGAGGTTTCGCTCAGAGCTGGCCGAGTACGATCCTTCACACTGACATCAGTGCATGCAGTCTGAGTGTGTGTGTGTGTGTGTGTGTGTGTTCTGGCGTGTGTGTGTGTGTTCTGACGTGTGTGTGTGTTCTGACGTGTGTGTGTGTGTGTGTGTGTTCTGACGTATGTGTGTGTGTAACAGGCAGCTGGTGCTGTTGCTGGAGCTGTACAGCGCTCAGGACGTCCATGATTATCTGCGGCCGCTGGCGCTGTGTCTCTGTACTGACCGTGTGTCGTCTGTGCGCTGGACGTCCTACAGACTGGTACTGACCCCAAACACTCCGACTTTCTTTCTTTCTTTCTTTCTTTTCTCCTTAAAGGGGGCATAACACACAGTTTCACCCAATATCATGTTAATCTCGAGTACCTATAGAGTAGTATTGCATCCTTCATGTCTCCAAAAAGTCTTTAAGTTTTATCATATTTATAAAAGAAAGATACGATTCTCTCTGAAAACTCCAGGAGGCGTGTCGTGGGCGGAGCTAAAGAGTGACGAGCACTTGAGCTCCGATCGCCAACAAAACACAGACATTTGATGCTGTTTCACTTACCGTCTGCAGTTCTGAATCATGACCGGGGTCTTTTATAGCAGAGACCGCTCCATCTTTCAGTATTAAACCATGTGCAAATCCAGCGTCGAACTGGGCCTTGTTTATAAAGCGCTCGTCAACAAACACGCTTGAGAAACTCTGTTGCTGCGCCGGAAAACAAACTGCATCCATGGTTCACGTAACGCTGGGTTCTTCGGGAAGCTGAACAAGCTTATCTTTCCCTCACAACCACACCTCGAGCGAGTCCCGTGCAGCGCTGTTGATGGATGAAGCTCTCGCTCCCGCGCTGGTCGATGCGTTCACGGCCGCGTTCTTCCAGGAGAAATGCTTATATAAGGAGTAGAGCCCTGCACGGGCCTAAAATTTAGGCCCCGGCCCGGCCCGTGTCCGACAGCTCATCAGAATTCTCGGCCCGAGTCCGACCCGAGCCCGTCTTTTTTCCCCCTTCTCCCAAAACCGCTTATCTACTATTCTTTCAGCTATTAAAATAGTTCAGTTTTGTATGAAATGGCAAAGTGATTGTATTTCGTTCTGTTATTTTATTAAGTTAATTTAGAAAAACGTTTGGAGCATTTTTTTTTATTCGTTAAATGTAAGTTTTTGTTTTTTAAAGTAACGACCAAGCGGCCAGCGGCAGACAGCGAGTTGATCATAGCCTATGTTTGATCAATTTAGCTTTCTCAAATCATCACGACTTCTCTAAAATTAAATCTATAATTATAAAACAGCTCCACAATGTTAGTTTAAACGCTTGACCTAGATAAATGTGCACTGATGCATATCCAGTAGTTTGTGCGGAGAGTGGAAGCTGAAGCTTTACTGGACGCGCCAGAGCGAACACTTGCATTGGAAACATTTCAAAATACTGTCATTTTTGCTCATAAAGGTAAGAGTAATAGGCTACGTTGTTCGGAACTGTAAAGGGTCTACTTTTATTTGTGTGCACTCACAATATCAACAAAACGTGCTTTTATAAAATAAAGAAGCAGTTTCGGTGTTGAGCAAGTGGGGCGCTTCTGAAACACAGCATATAGCCTACTTGCCTCACTGACTTGATAATTATAGTATCTATAGAAAGCTTTGAATTACTACTTTAAAACAAAATGATTCGAAATAAATCTTTCATTATAAAATCCCTAAAGATGCATTTCTCTCTAGGATCATCATCAAATGCATGGCTGATCAAAAAGGAAGCTTTTCCCGAAGCATTGGGAACTTTTTGTAACTCCACGCTCCATCTTCTCCCTGATGCTCTGCGTGGTCACCTGTATGCTAATGTGTGCGTATATGCGTTGCGTATTGCTTAGGCCTCAGCGTGTCGGGCTCTGTCGGGACCCGACGGGCTTGCGGACCTCTAATAAGGAGTTCCAGCCTCGTTTACGTCATCAAGAGCCACAATAGAAATACTGTTATACGTCCAAATTGTTTTTTGAAACTTTGTCCATGCTTAGCATGAGAGTCCAACTCTTTATCAGGGTGAACAACTCTGAATGCGTGAAACAGCATTGTACCCCCCTTTAAGTTTTCGTTTTTCTTACATTTTTTTTACAATTTTACTTTTTGCATTTAAATGTATTAATTTGTTCATTTATACATTTTCTTTTGTAATTTTTTTTCCTTTTAAATTCTTTTGTACTTAATTTTTTACTACTTTAATTATAATTATTCATTTTATTTCAATTTTAATTAATTTTCTTTCCATTTTTCTTTTTTTCCCTTGATCTTTTTCTTTCCCATTTATTTATTTGCCCTTTTTTTTTCATGTTTTTTTTTTTGTATTTTCTTTGTTCTTTTTTCTTTTCTTTTTTTTTTCTTTGTGTTCATGTTTGTCTTAATTTTTTGTTCATTTGTTTTTCTGCTTTCTTATCTTTCATTTTCTTATTTATTGATTGATTCATTTTTTTCCATTTTCTTTGTTTTTATGCATTTTTATTTTTCCTTTTTTTAAATTTTTTTTTTTAATGCTCCTCCTATTTCTTTCATTCTTTGAATCCTGAGTGAATCATTCAGTTGAGTCGTTCTCAGCGACTCGCTGCTTGTCTGTTCCAGGTGAGCGAGATCATCAGGAAGCTGTCGTCGTGTTCGTCTCTGCTGGTCAGTTTTCTGGGCGAGCTGGTGGAGAAGTTCTGTCACTCCTCGAAGTGGTCCAGTCGTCAGGCGTTTGCCTTCGTCTGCCAGGTGAGACGCGCTCTTCATCATCATCATCCTCATCATCGGTGTAGTGCGGGTCCTGACGTGTGGTCTCTGCTCAGTTGTCCATCGAGGAGGAGTGTCTGTCTCTGGACCAGTTCTCCGAGCATCTTCTTCCTCCTCTTCTTCAGCTGGCGTCTGATCCGGTTCCTAATGTCCGAGTGCTGCTGGCCAAAACCCTGCGGCAGACGCTGCTGGAGCGAGGTGCATCCATCAATGCCACTTTACTCCCTGCTTTTTCACAGTTTTGTTTTTGTTTAACCCTAACTTTTTAGCTTTTTTCTTTTTCCATTTTAAGATTTTTTTTTTTTTCTGTCATTCATTTATTTTAGTTTTCCTTTCTCCCTCTTTATTTTTACTTTTTGATTTTTAAAGTTTTATACTTTTTTTTTCCATTTCTTTTGTTTTTATTTTGTTTCTATTTACCTTTTATCCTTCTTCTTTTCATCTTTTTAATTCTATTACTTATGTTTTTGTCCTATTGTTCTTTTGTTTTTTTGTTACAAAAACATTTGTAATTTTTTTTTTTTTTTCTTTGCTTGTCTAATTTTTCTTTTTTGTTTACATTTTTTTTTCTTTCCCTTCATTTTTACTAGTGCTGTCAAACGATTAATCGCATATACATATTATGCAAAGAAACTTATTTTGTGAGTACTGTGTATATTTATGTACATTTATTTTGTATGCAATTTAATTTTAACTTGTTTTTTTTTCCTGTTTTTATTTTCATTAATTTTTTTCCTTTTTAATTTAATTTTCGTGTTGTTTTCTCTCTGCAGAGTATTTTCTGAACTCCTCGAACTGCCAGCAGGCGGCGCTGGAGCACACACTCGTCGCGCTGCAGACAGACGTGGATAAAGACGTGAAATACTTCGCCAGCGTTCACCCCGGCAGCACACGTCTCAACGAGGACGCCATGAGCACCACGTCCTCCACGTACTGACCCGCTGTCCCAGAATGCACCTCTCTGATTTCGCCACAGAAGCCTTAATCGCGTCTTCCTTCCTCCTTCAGAGAACACGGCTGCGGACTCTGATCTCAAGGGCTGAGCGTCGCTCTTTTAATCGCAGCACATTGTTGCGCTGACGGACGCGGCGCTTCGTTTCGAGTGTTTTTAACGGATTTGGCGAGCGGTCCACCGAACATTCAATCTCAGATGACTGGAGAGTTTTAATGATTCTGTACATACTGCTGTGTTTTTGATCATGAATAGCGCTGATGTTATTCTCTTAATCTGTCCAATAAACTTTCACACAAAATCACTGTTGTTCGTTACACTGGACTCATTCATTAGCATTAAAGCCATAATGAACATGAATTAACTATGCATTCATTAATGTTCGCTCAGAGTGCAGTAACTAATGAGAACACTACCTTTGAGTTTAATAATGTGTTAGTAAATGTTGAGATGATCATTAATATCAGTAATGTTTATTGATTACAAGGTTTTATTAGTTAACAAGAACTAAAGTATTAGTTTTTGTGGATTGCTGACACACAGTTCATGAAACAATTCACCATTTTCTCACAACTATAAACACGATCTCAAAACTACACACCAACTTGTGCAAACTTCCGACTTTCAGGTCAAAACCAAATACTTTAGTCAAAAACATTCTCTTTTGTCAGAATCTAATCTTTGGCCTCAGATGAGACACAAAGCTGTCAAATACACAGAATATTTTCCTGACCAGAGAACACTAGTGAGATCAGTTCATAAAAACCTCCTTTTGGGAAACAGGAATCCTGCAATAACTGTTACAGTATACGGCATACATAGAGCGCTGCAGATACAGTAAACTTTAAGAAACGTTTACCTACATTACACTACTGTAAAGAGATCCTACAGTAGATGAAAATCACTAGAAGAGAACAAAGACCAAACAACTGAATATACAGAAAACACACTGGAATATCCTGTCAGTCACTGTACATAAATAAATAAATACAGCATCCTCTGCCGAGCTGCGTTACAGTATTGGTAATATCCTTATTTGTTATACTATAACAGTTTCTTAGTCTTCTGAGAAAAGACTTCTCTCGTCCCTCGACAGACTCTCAGTTCTGCACAAATACATGTCAGAAGTACTGGGCTTCAAATCAGTTCAGCAGTTCTGAGTTTGAGGCTGTGTGCTACTGTATTTACAGTACGAGTCCTCTCATCTGAAGTACTGTAACTGTAATGTGTGAGTAGATGATCCTCATGATCAGTCCATGCAGAAGAACACGGTCAACTATACTGCTTTATATTTCATCAGCAACAAATGACCTTTGACCTCGTCCCCTTCATTTGTCTTTTCTCCTCCTCTTCCTCTTTATTACCAGGATTCATTTCCCAAAACACATAATCGGCTCTTGTTCATATCATCCTGAGATTCTGACTGCTGTCATCAGTGTTAATGTTCACACAGGGATAAATGTTGCTGTTTGTGTTCATTTTGTGATTCTTGAGGTAGTTATATTGTGTGTTTGTGTTTTCTGAATGAGAACATGGTTAAATCTGCGCAGAATGATGCTGTTCTTGTGTAGTTTCGCAGAAAACACTGAGTAAATTGAAGCATGTGTGAAAACAGGTGAAATGTGTTCAAAGTTTTGAGAAACGTGTCTTTGTTTCGAGAACTGTATGAATGGTTTGGAAACTTGTGCCGAATGAATCAGTTTCAGTGTGTTAGCAATCCAGAAAAACTGTAATGCATCAGATATGAACTGATAATTCTACAGAATTTATTAGCATTTTTATATACTTTTACATCTTTTTATTGGTGGAAATGATTAAGGGACAAAAACATTGTTCAGTTCTTTGATGACCCTTAATGGTCACATTATTGATCAGAACTGAACACTGGACTGATTAATGGTCAGTAATTTATGGATTTGAACAGCATCAGATGAGAACAGAACCGTAATGAATCAAGCTGGATGATGATCTTCTGTGGAGCTGCTTTTGAACTGATTCAAAGTGAACTGATTCAAAGTGAACTGATTCAAAGTGAACTGATTCAAACTGAACTGATTTACAGTTTTTACAATCGCTATGACAATTTATTCAATAATTTTAACAATTTTCCGAAACTCTTAACACAGTTAGCACAACATCTGTCTGTGCAGGCTATACAATTAACACATTTCTTGTTGCTTTGTCACAAAATGCATGCTTGAACTTCTTTTACACACAAGCTCAACCAAGACCAAAACAATGTAATTTTACTCCCAAATTTTCAAATGATTTCACACTGTATACCAGAACAGATAACATCATGTTCTACAACTAACTTATAGACTAAAGTCAAAGTGAGCAGCTGTTCATATTGTGAATTGAAACACAAATATGTCCTCTGGATTTTATTCTATATTGCTAATGAGAAACAGCTGATTGAAGTCATGCAAATATGTGACCTTGGACCACAAAACCAGTGTCAATTTTTCGAAATTGAGATTTATACATCATCTGAAAGCTGAATAAATAATCTTTCCATTGATGTATGGTTTGTTATGATCGGGCAATATTTGAAAATCTGGAATCTGAGGGTGCAAAAAAATCTAAATATTGAGAAAATCACCTTTAAAGTTGTTCAAATGAAGTTCTTAGCAATGCATATTACTAATCAGAAATTAAGTTTTGATATATTTACGGTAGGAAATTTACAAAATATCTTCATGGAACATGATCTTAATATCCTAATGATTTTTGGCATAAAAGAACAATGGATAATTTTGACCCATACAATGTATTGTTGGCTATTGCTGCAGATATAGCTGTGCTGCTTATGACTGCTTCTGTGCTGCAGGGTCACATATAGTCAGTTAATTCTCAGCACATAGAGACTCCTTCACCTAGATATCACTCTATAGAGACTGTGTCTGTTCCCTGAACTAGAAAATACAGAAAACATCCAAACCAAAGTAATAGTAACAATTTAATTGATGTTCAACAAATAAAAAAACGATATAATACAGATAAACACATGATAAAGCTTGGCTTTTTGAATATTAGATCCCTTTCTTCAAAAGCACTTTTTGTAAATGATATGTTCACTGACCATAAACTAGATGTGCTTTGTCTGACAGAAACCTGGCTAAAACAAGATGATTACATTACTTTAAACGAGTCTACACCCCAAGATTACTGTTACAAACATGAACCGCATCCAAAAGGTAAAGGGGAGGTGTTGCTACAATTTATAGAAATATTTTCAGTATCTCTCAGAGGTCGGGTTTCAAGTATAATTCGTTCAAGTAATGGTGCTTCATATAACGTTATCCAAAGAAACAAGTGTTAATGATAAATCCTGTGATGTTTGTACTGGCTACTGTATACAGGCCACCAGGGCACCATACAGACTTTATTAAAGAATTTTCTGATCTTCTATCAGAGTTAGTGCTGACTGCAGATACAGTCATAATCGTGGGTGATTTTAATATCCATGTTGATAATGAAAGTGATTCGTTGGGATCAGCATTTATAGACATTCTAAACTCTATTGGTGTTAAACAACACGTGTCAGGACCTACTCATTGTCGAAATCATACTCTAGATTTAATACTGTCACATGGAATTGATGTCAGTGGCGTTGAAATTTTGCAGCAGAGCGATGATATCTCAGATCATTATCTAGTCTCCTGTATATTCCATATAGCTAAAGCTGTAAAGCCAACTTCTTGTTACAAATATGGTAGAACCATCACTTCTACCACAAAAGACTGCTTTATAAATAATCTTCCTGACTTATCTCAGTTCCTCAGCATATCCAAAAGCTCAGAACAACTTGATGATGTAACAGGAACTATGGACTCTCTCTTTTCTAGCACTTTAGATGCGGTTGCTCCTTTACGCTTAAGGAAGATTAAGGATAAGAGTCCAACACCGTGGTATAATGAGCACACTCGTGCCCTAAAGAGAGCAGCCCGGAAAATGGAGCGCAGCTGGAGGAAAACTAAATTAGAGGTATTTCGTTTAGCTTGGCTGGAAAGTTCCCTATCCTACAGAAAAGCATTAAAACTGCTAGATCTGATTACTTTTCGTCTCTTCTAGAAGAAAACAAACATAACCCCCGATATTTATTCAATACAGTAACTAAATTAACGAAAAATCAAGCATCAACAGGTGTTGGCATTTCCCAAGAGCATAGCAGTAATGACTTTATGAACTACTTCACTTCCAAGATCGATACTATCAGAGATAAAATTGTATCCCTGCAGCCGTCAACTACAGTATCGCATCAGATAGCGCACTATAGACCCCCTGAGGAACAATTCCACTCATTCTCTACTGTGGGAGAGGAAGAATTGTATAAACTTGTTAAATCATCTAACCCGATTCCATCTAAACTACTAAAAGAGCTGCTTCCAGAAGTCATAGATCCTCTTTTGGCTATTATTAATTCATCATTGTCATTAGGATATGTCCCCAAAACCTTCAAATTGGCTGTTATTAAGCCTCTCATTAAAAACCACAACTTGACCCCAAAGATCTAGTTAATTACAGACCGATCTCAAATCTCCCTTTTCTGTCAAAGATACTAGAAAAGGTAGTATCCTCACAATTATATTCCTTCCTAGAGAAAATGATATCTGTGAGGAATTCCAGTCAGGATTTAGATCGTATCATAGTACTGAGACTGCTCTCATTAGAGTTACAAATGACCTGCTTCTATCATCTGATCGTGGTTGTATCTCTTTATTAGTTCTACTGGATCTTAGCGCTGCGTTCGACACTATCGACCACAACATTCTTTTGAATAGACTAGAAAACTTTGTTGGCATTAGTGGAAGTGCCTTAGCATGGTTCAAATCGTACTTATCTGACCGCCATCAGTTCGTAGCAGTGAATGAAGAGGTATCATATCGATCACAAGTGCAGTATGGAGTACCTCAAGGCTCAGTACTAGGGCCGTTACTTTTCACGCTCTATATGTTACCCTTGGGAGATATTATCAGGAGACATGGTGTTAGCTTTCACTGTTATGCTGATGATACTCAGCTCTATATTTCTTCGCGGCCCGGTGAAACACACCAAATTGAGAAACTAACGGAATGCATAGTCGATATAAAAACTGGATGACAAGTAATTTTTACTGCTAAATTCTGAAAAACAGAGGTGTTAATTATCGGACCTAAAACCCCACATGTAATAACCTAGAACATTATCTAACACTTGACGGCTGCTCTGTCAATTCTTCTTCATCAGTCAGGAACCTAGGTGTGCTGTTCGATAGCAATCTGTCATTTGAAAGCCATGTTTCTAGCATCTGTAAAACTGCATTTTTCATCTCAAAAGCATATCTAAATTGCGACCAATGCTCTCAACGTCAAATGCAGAAATGTTAATTCATGCGTTTATGACCTCAAGGTTAGACTATTGTAATGCTTTATTGGGTGGTTGTTCTGCACGCTTGATCAACAAACTACAGTTAGTCCAAAATGCAGCAGCTAGAGTCCTTACTAGAACCAGGAAATATGACCATATTAGCCCGGTTCTGTCAACACTGCACTGGCTCCCTATCAAGCATCGGATAGATTTTAAAATCTTGTTAATTACTTATAAAGCCCTGAATGGTTTAGCTCCTCAGTACTTGAGCGAGCTCTTATCACACTATAGTCCTCCACGTCCGCTGCGTTCTCAAAACTCTTGATAATACCTAGAATATCAAAATCGACTGCGGGCGGCAGATCCTTTTCCTATTTAGCACCCAAACTCTGGAACAGTCTACACAACACTGTTCAGGAGGCAGACACACTCTGTCAGTTTAAATCTAGATTAAAGACCCATCTCTTTAGCCTGGCTTACACATAACACATTAATACGCTTCTATTATTCAAATCCGTTAAAGGATTGTTAGGCTGCATTAATTAGATCAACCGGAACCGGGAACACTCCCCATAACACACGATGTACTCGTTACATCAGAAGAAGAATGGCATCTACGCTAATATTTGTCTGTTTCTTTCCTAGTCTGTTTCTCAGTCCGTATCTGATCAGATGTCTACAGCCCTGATCGTCAGCGGAGACCAGGACACCCAGATGACCCCCAGAGATATATCCCCAGTGAAGACCTCGATTAAAATACAATAAAACTAAAAATATAACAAAATAACTAGAAATATAATAAAATACCTAACTACATAATACTATTATTGTTAGAACTTGCAACAAAATTAAAATAGAAATATAAACTTTTGAACTGCGGGTTTCGTCTGGTCAGAGGAGAACTGACCCCCGACTGAGTCTGGTTTCTCCAAGGTTTTTTTCTCCATTCTGTCTCGGAGGGAGTTTTGGTTCCTTGCCGCTGTCGCCTCTGGCTTGCTCAGTTGGGGACACTTCATTTCTAGCGATTATCGCCGATTTGATTGCACAGATACTATTTAAACTAAACTGAGCTAGACAATGACATCTCTGAATTCAATAATGAAATGCCTTTAACTGAAAATTGAGTGTTTAATCTTATCATTATACATTACTGACACTCTATCCTCCAATTTGATACTGTTAAGTGCTTTGACACAATCTGTATTGTTAAAAGCACTGTATAAATAAAGGTGACTTGACTTGCAATTAACTAATATTACTCATTACAGTGTAATTATACGTTTAAGTACTAAGGACACCTTAAAACAAAGGGAAACCTAACTTTTTTTTTTTTACAGATCATTCACTAAACAGTGAAACTAGGAACCCGTTAAGCTGTGATTCTAGACGAGCTGCGGTGATTTCTCAGTGAACGCTCGTCTCAATGAGCTCTCTGTGTTTCTGTCTTTGTCTCTCGGTGAAAGTGGAGCGACTGCGTGAGGAAGAACCCAAGCGTTCATTAAACAAAACACTCGCATTCAGATCAAACGATGCTTCACTGATTCACTTCATCAAACACAGACACGGTTCAGTTCTCTCTGGAAACTACAGACTTTATTCTTTACTGGAGATTTAGCTGAAGACAAACTAAGGATTTAACTTGATATGAAATCAATCGGTCTTAATAAAGACCCGGACTCGTAATAAAAGCTGAATATGAACACTATGCATCTAATCTCAATCATATTTGGCTACATGTCAATCTGCAAGAATAGAAAAGGACATATAAACACGTGTCAGTACTGGCAGTTCATGCATTTGACGGCTTTGCTGCCGTAGTCGAGGCACTCGGGTCCGATGCACTCGCAGCAGGCGTTGTGGAACCAGCGGTACTTGGATCCTCCCATCGACTCGCAGTACTGCTTACACTGACGGATGGACACGCAGTCATCGAAGTACACCACCGTACACAGCTTATCTGGACACAGAGCGGCAGAGAAACAGCGTTCACAACAGAGTCAGATCAGATCTCAACGTCTTCTCTTAATTAAATGTGACGCTACCGGCTCAAAAGCTTTTAATGTTTTTGAGAGAAGTCTCTTTTGCTCAAGTCTGATTTATTTGATCAAAACTACAGTACAAATGTGAAATATTAGAATGTACAACAGCTGTTTCTATGTGAATATCTGTTAAACTCTAATTGATTCCTTTGATCAAAGCTGAATTTTTTTACATTTCTAATTATCAATGTTGAAAACGAGGTTGTGCTGCCCAATATTAACTGAGATACATTATTATTCAAAAGTCTGGAGTAATAAATTAATACTTTTATTCATCACGGATACATTAAATTGATCAAAAGTGTCAGTAAAGACATTTCTAATGTCTCAAAAGATTTCTCTTTCGAATAAATGCTGTTCTTTTGAACTGTCTATTCATCTGTGAATCCTGAAAAATAAAATGCATCACGGTTTCCACTAAAATATTGAGCAGCACGACTGTTTTCAACATTGATAATAATCAGAAATGTTTGTTGAGCAGCAAATCAGCATATTAGAATGATTTCTGAAGATCATGTGATGCTGAAGACTGCAGTAATGATGCTGAAAATACAGCTGCGCATCACAGAAATCAATTACAGTTTAACACATATTCACATAGAAAACAGCTGTTTTACATTAGAATAATATTTCATATTTTTACTGCATTTTTGATCAAGTAAACACAGCCCTGCTGAGCATGAAACGTGAATCGTCAGTCGTCTGAGCTCTAGTGTAAGTGTCAGACTCGTCTGGATTAGTGAGCGGTGTGTTTCCGGACACCTGCTCTCCGCTGGACGTCTCGGCTCGGGGTCAGGGGTCACATCCTAACGAATGAAGCTCAAGCTAACGAGTCTGAGCGCTGAAGCGAGTGGCTCCTCACCTTGCGTGTCGTAGCTGGCGTGGATGCTGTTCCCGGGCAGAGAGACGTTGTGATGCGCGTCCTCCATCGTCTCCAGGAAGGACACCAGGTTCTGATGATAGGACAGCTCCTCGGACACGGGGAAGGACACCACCATCATGTTGATGGGCGCGTCTCCGTCGGTCAGCGCTCTGAAGAGCGAGGGGATCGGCCGCTGAAGCTCCTCCACCGTGCTCTTGGCCGTCGCCGGCGTGTCGCTCAAGTTCTTCGGGTTACACATGCCTAAAATCATCACATCACGTCACGTCATGAGAGTCACGCAGACATACAGCACTTTCTGAAGATTGCAGACTATGTGTGACCCTGGAGCACAAAACCAGTCATAAGGCTCAGAAATTGAGGTTAATACATCATCTGAAAGCTGAATAAATAATCTCTCCATTGATGTATGGTTTGTTAGGATCGGGCAATATTTGTAAATCAGGAATCTGAGGGTGCAAAAATATCTAAATATTGAGAAAATCACCTTTAAAGTTGTTCAAATGAAGTTCTTAGCAATGCATATTACTAATCAAAAATGAAGTTTTGATATATTTACGGTAGGAAATTTACAAAATATCTTCATGGAACATGATCTTGTATTGTTGGCTATTGCTACAGATATAGCTGCTGCTTATGACTGCTTCTGTGCTGCAGGGTCACAGATAACTGCTTGAGATCTCACAGGTGAAAAAAAATCCACCTCCATAATGTACTTAAAGTGCTTTATTTTCACACACTAATTTTGTACTTAATATATTAAAAGTTATTCGATTACACTTTATTTTAAGGTGTCCTTGTTACAGTGTAATTATACATATTAGTACGGAGTAAACTCAGTGAAGAAATGAAGACTAAAGTACTGAAAATTTACTACTGTAGTGTTAAATAATTATTATACTTATAAAATATTGTTTTTATTTTACAGTGTATTTAACAGTAATTTTTTGTCTTAGAAATAATAATAATATTCTAATAATAAATCAATCAGATGACAATGTTAAAAATTGTTTACATCAATTTTATTTTAATTATGATAACTCAATGTTTTTTCTATATACTTTTTATAGAATAAAAAAAAGTGAAATATATTCATATTAAAATGAACTGCAACTAATACACAATTACAAGCATGATTTTTTTACTTGGATTTGTTAAATGAGGGAATCAAACAAACACTCCTTCATCTGTTGATTTAATCTGATGAGATTCACCTGAAAGTGAAGAATTTATTTATGCAGATGAGTTTGACCTTTGACATTAATATCAGGATGCGTTTGTGTGTTTCTGTATTCTGCTGATCTGCATCGTGTGTGTGTGTGTGAGTGTGTGTGTGTGTGTGTGTGTGTTTTTGTGAAAAGTCAGGACATAGATGTGTATAATGACGAGGGTATGGCAGGTATTACAAGGTGAAGGTGACATCTCAGGACATTGACCCATGACCCCACTTTTCAAAACACTTATAAATCATACAGAGTGAGGTTTTTTTGGGGAAAGTTGACATGCACAGTCTCCTGTAAGGGGTAGGTTTAGGTGTAGGGTTGGTGTAGGGCAATAGCACATACAGTAAGTACAGTATAAAACCATTACGCCTATGGGATGTTCCCACAAGGATAGTGAAACAAGTGTGTGTGTGTGTGTGTGTGTGTGTGAGAGAGAGAGAGAGAGTGTGTGTGTGTGTTTCTGCTGTTCTTACCCACACAGTCACAGCACTCCTCCCACAGAGAACCCAAACACATCAGACACTCCTTACAGCACGAGCAGTTCCCATCCGACGGCTGGCACTGACACAGCTCCTGATCAACCACAACACATCATCATCATCATCTTCATCATCATCACACACGGAGAACACAAGCACACACACGTTCAACACTAACGGACACGAATATTCCTCAACAACACAAAACTGATCCAGCAGCACCAAACAGCTCACAGCATTTAACATTTAGTGTCTTTACACACAAGAAGAAAAACTTTATATATATATATATATATATATATATATATATATATATATATATATATGGCTTCTACAGGAAGCTTTGATTTACAAAATACACTAATAGTGAATTCACTGCACTGACACAGGACTGAGAGAAATAAACAAATATAACCCTAAAAAAAATCCTAAACCTTTCATTGCCAAATGAGCTTCAATGCCTCAAAAATACACAAAAACTCTAATATACAAACAATCAATCAATCAGATATGTGACTGTATGAGCAGGTTCAGATTATAAAGCTGCTGCAGATCTGAGAAAGATTGACTGACTCACTGAACTTCAGCTTCGAGCTTCTGTGTGTTTGTGATCCTTCAAAACCAACATAACACTGAGAATCAGACGCTTACCTGAATGAGACACTTGCTGACGTCACTGGCGCACAGAGCTTTATTACACGCCAAAGCGAGAGAAAAACTCGACAGAAGAAGAAACAACACTGATGAGGATGATGAAGATGAAGACTGCATTACGACCCGAAGCGAACCGAACCAGGAGCACACTAATGAGAGAGAGACACAGAGACAGAGAGAGAGAGAGAGAGAGAGAGAGACACACAGAGAGAGACACACACACACACACACACACACACACACACACACACACACACACACACACACACACACACACACACACACACACAGAGACAGAGAGAGAGAGAGACGCAATAAACAAACAGCTCAAACATCAAAGACAAAGCGCGCCCGCCCGACTGACTGACTGAGCGGCGACATCAAAGACTCCGTGTGTGAAAGTATCGAGCACGTGTTACATTGAGCTCTCAAACACAGACGCGCGAGAAACTCCAGAAGATTCTCTCAAACTCACCGTGAAAGAGCTGTGAACACGACCCGCTGCAGGTGATTTAAGACATAATCAGACCAGATCTGAACTCAAGCAGACCGGACCGGACTGAACACACACACACACACACACACACACACGGGCGCCTTAAAGACACACACACCCCCTTCTGCTGCCTTACCTCTGTCTCTGTGTCTGTGTCTGTGTCTGTGTGTGTGTCTGTGTCTGTGTGTGTGTGTGTGTGTGTTTTATGACCTCAGAGCAGCCAAAAATATACATGTAATACACTGCTCAAAAGTTTTGAGTAATTTTAATGTTTTTGAAAGAAGTCTCTCTTGCCCACCAAGGCTGCATTTAGTTGATCAGAAATACAGTAAAAACAGTGAAATATTATTCTAATGTAAAACTTTTTGATTCCTGTGATGTGCAGCTGTATTTTCAGCATCATTACTGCAGTCTTCAGTGTCACGTGATCTTCAGAAATCATTCTAATATGCTGATTTGCTGCTCAACAAACATTTCTGATTATTATCAATGTTGAAAACAGTTGTGCTGCACAATATTTTTGTGGAAACTGTGATACATTTTATTTTTCAGGATTCACAGATGAATAGAAAGTTCAGAAAGAACAGCATTTATTTGAAAAGGAAATCTTTTGTAACAATGTATCATTCAGTCTTTTGTAAACATTGTTTAACATTGTAACTGCTTTTGATTATGTAAATGTAGCCTTGGTGAGCAAAAAGAGGCTTGTTTTAAAAACATTAAAACAATTATTTATTCCTAGCATTTGTCTGATAGATATATTCACACACACACACACATATAGCTGTTTTTCGCTTATCACACACAGAGACTAAATAAAGACATGAAACCTTCTGATGAAGACATTTTCATTCATCAGCATCTCATGAAGAACTGAGAATCACAGACGGACGGATGGCCTTCAGGAAGCTGGCTTTGGGCAGATGTTCAGGTCAGCATGTACTGAGCTGAAGAGCAGAATCAGTGAGAAGACCACGGTGCAATAATTCATCAGTTATGAAACCAGTTCAGATCCAGCTGTAAGCAGCTCTAGAGTCATTATTCAGATCAATAACTAATCATCGGTTGTATTCAGAGATTTACTAGACTAAGAAAGCTTGTTTTCTCCATGGAATTAAAAAAAATTAAGAAGGTAATTGTGACTTTATCTCACACTTCTGACTTTCTTATATCAGATCATAATTGTGAGATATAAACTTGGAATTGCAAAAAGAGTCAAAGTTGTTTATATCTTGAAATTCTGTTGTTTTGTTTCTCTGAATTCATCTCACAGTTCAGTGTTTTCTTAGAATTCTGAATTCATATCTCGCAATGCTGATTTCTTTTCTCAGAATTACAAGAAACAAAGTCTGAATTGTAAGATAAAAAAGTGACATTTACATCTTTAATTAGTTTATTCTGGAAACAAGCTACAAACCAGACACAGAAACACAAACACAAACGCATCAGTGACGCAGACGTCTGTTTACTACGGGACTCTGGTTCACACCATGTTACTGTACGCTCACTGTGCTCATGTCATTAGCTCTTCAGAGATGGTTATTACTCTCACCCTGAATCTCAGGAGTTGGTCAGCAGACCCAGACCGGGCACGGACGCATGGAGACGGTGTTGACCGGTGCAGCAGGACTCCAGAACCTTCTTCTGACAGACAGCCGCCGAGACGGAAGAAGCTCAAACACTGATCTCGTTCTAACACGAGGAGAATCAGTCACACATGTTCCTGCGGTTCTCTCAACCTTGTGAACAAACGTCCTTCCAGAAACATTAATAGAACATTTGTTCAAAGTTATCTGCTCTTTAATAATATTCTCCAAACATTATTGATCGCTCACGGAGCGCTTTTTAAACTTGTTTCAGACAACATTCAAAAGTAACGTTCCGTAATGTTTGGAAAATAATCAAATGTAACGTTTCCTCAACATTCACATAACCAAGATGTTTTTTATTTCTCTTTTTCTGGGAAGAACCTTTAACATCCATGAAATCTTTGCTTTGGACAAAAGGTTCTTTAAATGACTTAAATGTTCTTCACACTAAGAAAACAAGGAATCTTTTTGTTTGAGGATCCACGGATGGTTCTTCTGTAGCATCACAAAGAAAACACGCTTCAGAAAGCCTTATATTTAAGAGTGAAGCTGGTGAACAAAGCTTCTTTCTGCATTAAAAAACACACAAAAACACGCAACTCTTTATCTCACAGTTCTGAGAAAAAAAGATCCAAAAATGAATTTGTAAAGATTCCCCAGTTTCTGATATTGTTCTGTAACAATGATTACAATGAAGTTTAAGAATCTTTTACAAATCTATAGATATGTATATACATTCGTACTGTTATACATATTTGAGGAAAACAGTTTACATTTATTTATCAAGTGTTGTGTGTGAAAGTGCAGCTGATGTCACTGGAACATCATCATCATCATCATCATCATCATCAGATGAAGATCTACGGAAAAGGCGTGTTTGTTTTTCCTTCTCTGGAAACTCAGAGAAAAGTTTATCAGCTCAGATTATAAACACAAATATTATGTATTTATCATCAGCTGCGGATGTCAGATCACTTCTGATCTGGATTAATATTAATTTAGAAAAGCCACCTGCACGGATCTGATGATGATCAGAACGGATCACAGAATAGTTCTGCTGACAGACAGACAGCTTAATAATTATCAGAAACAATGAAATGACATTTTCCATTTGATAAATGAGTCGTTACAGTAAAGATATGAGGAATATTGCTGCATAATGAATGGAGAGATGCAGGCAGGTAAAGTGTTCAGATTAAACATCACTCATAACCCAAAGCACTTCCATCACTAATGATGATTTATTAATATTAACCATCACACTGAACTGAAGACGTGCTGTGGATCTGAGACCTGATCAGATTCCTCAAGCTTCTGTGAAGCTAAATATAAGGCTTTTTAAGAACAAATAAAGAAAATGTAAGGAATGGAAAGAGACAAAGAACTTATGAAAAGGAGTTTGAGATTAAATCAAAAGCAAATATCTAACAAGTTTTTTTTTTTTCGCCGACAAACATATGTGACCCTGGACCACAAAACCAGTCTTAAGTGTCAATTTTTCTAAATAATCTGAATAAATAATCTTTCCATTGATGTATGGTTTGTTGGACAATATTTGTCTGAGATACAACTATTTGAAAATCTGGAATCTGAGGTTGCAAAACAATCTAAATATTGAGAAAATCTCCTTTAAAGTTGTTCAAATGCAGTTCTTGGCAATGCATATTACTAGTTTTGATATATTTACGGTAGGAAATTTACAAAATATCTTCATGGAACATGATCTTTACTTAATATCCTAATGATTTTTGGCATAAAAGATTATTTTTGCAATGTATTGTTGGCTATTGCTGCAGATATAGCTGTGCTGCTTATGACTGCTTCTGTGCTGCAGGGACACTTATTTGTTCACTTTAATAACTGTTCAGTTCCTCAGAAAACAAGACTTCATGTATATTTTGCATCTCCAGTAAATGAGTCTTGATTTAAGGATGTTTAGATATTTGTACTGGAACGCAAGACAGAAATACTGAGAAAGATCATCATTTTTGCAGTTCATGCAACATTTAATGCCATGACTTTATGAATTTGATACTTTTAGCTCAGTTTAAGACATTAAGGAAGGGTGAACTACAACTTTAAAACCACCAGAAACCTGATGAAAAATAACCCATTCAGGAACTAATGATATGACACGACTTCACACAGAAGCAGATTTGTTCGTTTCAGTTTATTTTTATTTATCCAAGTACATTTCATTCTGTACATCAGCACTCGCTCAAGGCTGCTTTCACTGCAACACCGTCACTTTATTAGATTGATCAAAAAACAAATCAAGAAAAAGAGACAGACAACAGCAGTCTTCCTCCGTCCCGAGGAGCAAACCGTCAAAATAAAGCGGCGCGTCCTCGAGTCACGTGACCAGATCACATGACATCAGCATCGAGACGCACAAATCATGAAGAAAACCAGAGAAATGAAATTAAATCAGGCACCTTCTGCAAGCAAACGAGGCGTTTAAAACCAGTCATTATCAATTCATGGACTGAGAGGAAGAAGCACGTGATGAAGAGTGAAGGACGAGGCTCAGAAACGTCCATCCGTCCTCACAGAAGAGTAACGATGAGAAGAATCCAGACGAGCGCAATTAAAAATAAAGCAGACCTACAGAAGCTTGAGCGGCTGAACTCCTCGCACACTTTCACTTTAAAAAACGGCCTGTACGTGTGTGTGTGTGTGTCTCTGTGTGTGTGTGTGTATCAGTCTCTGCTGGCGTCCAGTGATGTACAGACTCGCCGTCTCACTGTAAACACAGATGAAGATGAAGAGGATGAAGATGGCGTAGTCTCTCACTCGTCTGATCCGGCCGAGCGTTTCTGAGTCCTCTTGCGTGGAGATCGTCTGGGAGATGCTTTATCTGAGAGAAACAGACGAACGTCAGTCACGTGATCAGACGCGAGTCACATGATGAAGATCAGAGGACAGAGAGATCAGAATCAACGCTCACCTCGCCGACTCGCCACTGAGCTCACGAGAGGAAGAGGAGGAGATAAAGAGAGAAAGAGCAGCGTGAGTGAGTGAGGAGAACAGGAAGACCGGACGGATCGGACCAGACACAAACACAGATGACCTTCACATCAGAGTCTCAGACAAACTCACACTTGAGCTCAGATATCTACCTGAAGTTCTCAATAATTTAATCAACAGCATCTAAAGTGAGCCAATATTTCAGCGCTTCTGTGTTTTATTGTGATTGTTAGAGGGATCGTTCACTCCAAAATAAACTCCGTCATCATTTCCTGCTGAACACAGAAGAAGAGATTCTGTAGGAAAGCGTTTCCGCAGTATTTCAGGCCATGTCTAGCAGCAAGTGTCCACCAGCATTCTTCAGAATCTCTTCTTCTGTGTTCAACTGAATAAACTCACACAGGTCTGGAATGATATCAGAGACTAAATGACAGAATTGTTATTTCATTTAATTGTTTTATTTAATACGAGGCTGAATCTCTGTGCCAAAACATACATATCACTATTACTTTGTCATATTTTAAATATAGTTATATTTTTATTTACAATATTATACATTATTATTAATAAGTATTATTATTAGGCCTATTACTATCAGTTTTTTCCTCTAAATATAAAACATGAAGACAGAACTGAATTACTGTTTTTATATATTAGAATTATTTTGTAAAACAAACACATGATATTTAACGCTACAAGTTACAATCCTACTTGTTCACTTTCAAGAAACTACGTTTTCAAGCTTCATTTTGGTGGAATATTTTAGAGAAACGCTGCAAACTAGACTCGTTGTGATTCTGTGAACGTCTCAAACTGAAACACGCAGCCGGACATACAATCATTTATCAAGTTTCATTAGTTTAATCAAAGCTTTGAATTCATAATTGTGATTTCAAAAGACTATTCCAGTTTTATTTGATTAACTGTGCCAACCCATTGTTTATTTTAATTAGTTGAATTGTTTGCGTGTGCAAGGCCTGCTGTGATTGGCTGACACTCACTGATCTGGTTGAGTGTTTCCTGTGGGATCCAGCTCATGTCCACATCATTGTGATTGGAGGTTCCCATCTCAACTTTAGGCGCCGGCCGTCTCCTCTGTAACACACACACACACACACACACACACACATCAGAGTCACTGTCTCTGACCGCAGGGTAACGATGAAGAGCAGCTGATGATGATGATGATCGGAGCGTCTCACCTTGCGTGACTCGAGCAGCTGATGAAGACCGACCACCAGCAGCAGCCCGAGACCCGACAGAAACACATACAAGAAGATCCTGCACACACACACACACACACAGTCAGTCATGTGATCAGAGCGCCACCTGCTGCTCAAACCCTGAACTGCTCGATCGCTGCAGCAGCCTTACGTTTCTCCGTCCAGGCCGTCTTCTCTCTCGGTGATGGTGACGGTCTGATTAAAGACGGCGTCCTGGAACACGTTCCCCTGAAACAGCAGAGGAAGAACAGCGTGAGTGAGAGTTTCACATACGTAACCAGCGCATGCTGTTCTGTGTCAGGCTCACATTAACAATGAATGCAATTAATTAAACAAAAACAATGGATTTGACAAGTTACGAGTTACACAGTATGTGTAGTAAATGTATGAAGAACACGAGATAATAAATCTGTTCTCAAATACCAACGATCAGAACTCTCTCTCTTTTCTCCATGATATTTAAACACATGATAAATAACTCATTTTAGACCAAAAACAGAGTTATGGTGCGTGTCTTTGCACGGCAGCACTGCTGTCAGGACCGACGGCGTGGCTTCAGCTCAGACGAACGTCCCCATTATCCGGGAGTGACGCGCGGCCAAGACGGCGACGGTCGGCTCCGCACACTTTAGGCTTCAAAAATGCTCTTCAGAAACCTACGAGTGACGTCACGGACACCACGTCCATGTTTTCTAGTCTGTGGTTAGGACCCTTGCTGTCTGTGGAGGGTCAGAGAGCGCAGATTCCATCAGAATATCTTCATTTGTGTTCTCACGGGTTTGGAACGAGACGAGGGCGAGTAATTAATGACGGAATTTTCATTTTGAGGTGAACTATCCCTTTAAGACTCAATGTCTCAATCTCAACAGCAATACTACTACTAATAATAAACATTAATAAATCTTTGTTTTTAACACTTTCTGCTATTTCAGATTTTCAATACACTTCATTCTGTGTGATTTAGAAGCGTTTTGAAAAGTGGGGACATGGAGTAATGTCCTGAGATGTCACCTTCAGCTTGTAATACCTGCCATACCCTCGTCATTATACACATACTCATTTGTCACAAAAGCACACACACACACACACACACACACTCACGCTGCTGTCCCTGTAGTTGAGGTTGATGACGAGGCCGAAGGGCCGGCCCCCCATGGGCTCCGCAGGGATGAAGGAGTACTCGAAGGTGGCCTGACGCTGAGGAGGAACCTCTGTCCCCAGCTGCAGCGCTGTGAAGTTCTGGATGTAGAACTGGAAGTCCTGCGGGTAACGGAACGAGGCGTCCAGAGACTCCACCACGAAGTTCTCCGAGCCCTTATTGGTGAATCCCAGCAGGAACTTCACGATGTTGTTGGCGGGAAAATCTGCCATTCAGGAAGAGAAGGAATGAATGAGCCGACATGAGGAACAACATCAGTCTGTGAACCTGAGGAACTCCATCAAACTAAACCGACTCTGTAAACCTGACGTGAACTAAAGTCTAAAAACCTATTTATTTTTTTAATGGAACAGTTTATTGCACCTTTAGACAAAAAAAAAAATATATATATATAAAACATGCATGTGTTTCTGTTAAGTATCATATTTGAAGCATCCGGCTTTATGTCGCATAAGCGCATTGTGCACTAAACCAGAGTCGTGTCTCCTGATGAATGAGATCGACTCGTTCACCTTCTCCTTTGACGAAGAGGATGGTGGTGTCAGCGTTGGGTGAAGCCTTCATCTCCCCCACCAGAGCTTCTTCCTCCTCTTCCTCCTTCTCTTCCGTCTGACAGAAGAAACCACAGCATGAGCGTCTTCACCAACCACTCAGATGACGAGAGGTTAGTGATAGTTAGTTAGTTCTCTTACTAGTTCAGTGTTGTCATCGTCCTCCACCTCAGCTTCATCATCCTCATCCATCACATCATCAGCGCCATCTTCATCCACAGCCTCCTCTTCCTCAGTAGCGTCCTGTGCGGAAACGACCGGGCCTGGACACACACACACACACACACACACACACACACACCTGGAGTTCATTATGAGGTCTGACACACATCTGATGATGTTTGAGTTTCACTGATGTGTGAAGACATGCGTCAAATACTCCAACAGTAAAATCTCCTTATACACTACCACCAAATATCTTATACCGAAGATTTTAAAGAAGCCTGCATTTATTTCATCCAAAGTACAGCAACAACAGTAATATTGTGAAATATTTTTATGATTTCAAACAGCTGTTTTCTATGTGAATATATTTTAAACTGTAATTTATTTCTGTGATGCAGCTGTATTTTCAGCATCATTACTGCAGTCTTCAGTGTCTCATGATCTTCAGAAATCATTCTAATATGCTGATTTGCTGCTCAAGAAACATTTTTCAGGATTCTTTGATGAATAGAAAGATCCAAAGATCAATTAAAGTTTGTAACATTATACACTATATCAGTCAAAAGCTTAGTCAGTATAATTTTGTGTGTGTGTGTGTGTGTGTGTGTGGGGGGCAAGTAATTATATAAATTAATACTTTTATTTAGTAAGGATGCTTTAAATTGATCAAACTGATAATAGAGGCATTTAAAATGTTACAAAAGACTTCTATTTTAGATAAATGCATCAAAATTCATACAAAAAAACCCTGCATTTTTAATTTTTTTTGTTTTCAACAATCAGAAATGTTTGTTGAGCAGCAAATCAGCATATTATTATGATTTCTGAAGATCATGTGACACTGAAGACTGGAGTAATGATGCTGAAAATACAGCTTTGATCAGCAATCAATCACATTAGACCATACACTCACATAGAAAACTGTCATTTTAAATAGTAAAAAATTCTAAATTTTACTTTTTAGCTGCAGTTTGGATCAAATAAATGCAGGCTTGGTACAGAAGAGACTTCAACATTTTATTAAAAATCTTACTGTTTGACTGTGTGTGTCTGTGTGTGTGTGTGTGTGTGTGTGTGTGTGTGTGTGAGTGTGAGTGTGTGTGTGAGTGTGTGTGTGTGGCACGTACTGCGCGGCGTGACACGTAATCAATACTACAGTCAGAACCAACTACTTTCTGCTGTTTAGAGCACTTTGTAGCGCAGTAAATAAATGGATTTAGTGTGAAAACTGATGTGATTTACTGAGAGTTTGAATGAGTGTGAGCGGCGCTGAAGGACACGTCACACACACACACACACACACACACACACACACACACACACACACACAGTCCAGACGCCACACTGTGCGCCTCTCGAGCGGATTATCGATGAGTAACAGCGCACGGATCGCGTTATTGATTATTATTTGAGATATTAGAGAGAGTTATAGAGACGCGGCCTGACGGAGCAAACTCACCCTTCAGCAGCAGCGTGGCGGGAAACGCCAGCAACAGCAGCAGCAGCAGCTTCTGAAGCAGTCTCATGATTCCGATAACGAGAAACAAAAGAGAAAACACTGATAATAAACGAGAAGAAACGAGAGAGAAACACGTCTGAAGCGCTAAACGAGCCCACACTGATCAACCGCCGCACTGCGCCTGCGCCTCATCCGGGACAGCGCTGACGTCACACGCACAGAGACACGTGTCGCCATCGAGGTGCTGGCGATGGGCGGGGCTTTCGGATTCCTTAAACGATTAAATATTATATTTGAGCTCTTCTGTGCGTGTTTTCTCTTTAATACGTTTGACAGATTCTCATTATATCATTATTCAGATGTAAAACACTTTTTCGGAGCGTTACGGAGGCAGCAGAGTCACGTGATACCTGTTACTTTTCTCATCGCTTGTTTCAGGATGAACCAATCACAGTCTATCGAGATTACCGAGTGTTGATGTTTTAAAAACATTTGTAAAAGATTTCTGGGATGCATGCATAGGATTTGTATCTCGTGCATTAACGATCAGAATAAATCCATGTAAATGATTATACGTTTTAATGTGCAACTACCACAAAAAACTATTTGAACGCTTATCACTCACACTGCGCATGCGCCGCGTCCGGGCCAGCGCTGACGTCACACGCACAGAGACGCGTGTCGCTTTTGTGGAGATTCACGCATGCGCCACACGCGCACAGACAGACCACTAATCACACAATATGCTGAACAAAGCTTTTATTAATTATAATTTCAATAACTGTGGAACACTACAGGTTAAATAATGTTAACAGAAGACAGTGAGGTGGGTAAATAGGTCAAAGTGACGATAAATGAGAGGATTTATAATAAAGTAAATAAAACACTTCAAATCTTCGATCCCATCATCCTCCTGCGATCCGAACACATACAATCACACTCACAACCTACTGATATTTAGCTTATAATTCATCTAGTGTCATGCATTTATCACATACTTTACTCATCTTAATATCTGACAGAACTCTGAGCAGAAAGAGTCGTTCTGCGGTGATTCACTGATTCAGAAAGAGTCGTTCTGCGGTGATTCACTGATTCAGACTATATGAATCAGTGCAATCGGGAGAAATGAAGACCTGACAGATCATATACAGCTCTGACTGTCAGCACATGCAGCTGTTTACAGTGTAAAGATGACTGAATCAGCAGATCTGAACTGAATTATACGAACAACTGAACGAACGAATGAATCTTCTGTGTGTTCGGTTCTTCTGTGAGTGATTGAGATCACATCAGACTCTGTTCATGCGGATCAAACGCCTGTTTGCTGACAGATCAGCATGTTTCTACAGTAAATAAACCACACTAGTGTGACTAGTTAAAGCGAACAGCACGTGTGTGATGAACAGAACAGTGAACCACCGACACTGGTCGCATTTAACCATTATTCCTCTTCAGAACACTTTAAAAATCAACAAACATTAGAAAAACAGTGGTTTCTACATTCAGTAGATGATTGTTTTCTACGTCACGTGGCTTGTTTTGTGCAGATCTGAACTGCTGACAAACTAAACTCATTGTAACTGGTTAGTAAACGAACCCTCAGCTCTTAACCCGAATTAACAGCCCTACTCGTTAATCCCAGAACTAGTCAGCGAGACTGAAGTCTAGTGATGTGTGATGACTGACCAAGAACATAAACCTCATTATAAAACAGATCATTAGTGTGACTGCGTGAACACTTCAAAATGAAACTATAACCTCATTCAACTATCAGTTAAATAATTATTGATTATTATTATCCTCCATTAATATCAATTCATCTTCTTCTCATGCCCAGAATATACAGAAGCTTGTTTCTGCCACAGAATAAAAATCATACAAAGTAGCTGACAATTGATCATTTTTCTTCATAATTCTGAGAAAAAAGTCAAGTTAGAAACTCAAAGTGTGAGATATTTTGACTTTTTGTCTGAAGATTACAAGTTTATATCTCACAATTCTGAGAATTGCACTGCGACAAATGATTCTTACGTAGATATTTACACTAGAAAACAAGACAAAATACTAAGAAGATCATTTTTTGCAGTGAAAGATAAACGTGCAATTCTGAGAGAAAAAAGTCTAAACTGAAATATAAACTTTCAGCTGCAAGAAAAAAAGATATGAAGAGTTCATTTGTAAAAACAGATAACTCCATCTTTAACAATTTTCAGGAATCATGTTTTTTCATCGTGCATTCCAATGAATCTCAATCAAACTGCAGGCGGGTTACTTTGATTAGGTTAAAAAATAACTAAAAAATACAGCTAACACAATAAAAACACGAGTTATCTGTTTTTGCAAATAAACTCTTCATATAAAAAAAGCAATTACAAATGTGTTTCTGTGGCAGAAATAAGCTTGCCTATGAATATAACCAGCAGCTTTTCTCAGGTTTGGTGACATCACTTCCTGCTGTGCACACGTCACTCTTCCTCTGAGACGGACGCTGGAGGGACGTGTGAACCATCTCAGTGCAAATACTCCACGTAGTTGGCCGGAAGCATGCCGGACTTCCCGGTGCGCTGGACCGTGCCGAACATCCACCCCTCGTCGATGGGCTGCGCGTTAACGATCACGTCTCCGTCGCGGAAGGAAACCTCGTCGTGATCCTGCGCGGCGTAATCGTACAGCGCTCGATACACTCTCTGCTGGACACAGCACACGTGTTCAAAACAACAAACCACTCAAAACATCATCATAGCTATCATAGCTTTTATATTTTGAATTCGTTTTTTTAATATATTTTTTATTCCAAGTTTTTGTTTATATAATATACAGTATGTGTGTGTATTGTGTATGTTTATTATGTATATATAAATTCACACACAGTATATATTTTGAAAATATTTACATATATTTATATTCTTATATTTTATATTATATATAAATATATTTAACATATAAACAACATAGTTTTTATTTATATATACATAATAAATACACAGTTTATTTTAGGGCTGCAACAACGAATCGATTAAATCGATAAAAATCGATTACTAAAAGAGTTGGCAACGAATTTCATAATCGATTCATTGTGTCGCGCGACGCGGAGACGTTTGATTATTAAAAAAAAAAAAAAACTTTAGTTGAGTGCGGAGCGGAGTGAACAGAAAAAGTGTGTTAACTGCAAAATATGCAAGAAGGACATGGCATGGCACGGGAGCGGGCAGCGTTTCCGTATGGCATCCAATATTATTATCCAAACTTGAGTTATTATTATTTTAAATCAGAGGGTTTTAAAAAATAGTTAACCAGTGATAAGCATTAAAAAGAGCTTGTCAGTAAAACTTCGTAACGCCGGGATCATCAGGCTCTCAGCGAGACCTCGTACCTTCACCCCGCCTCCGTTCAGCCTGGAGACAGATCTCCGCTTTTTCACGACGCAACTGCATCGCAAGACTAAAGACACGTTTTTATTCACTCGTCTTTTTTGGACCATTCATTTTTCAATCTGTTGTCATGTATAGCTACACTGCAATAAAAGCTTTTCTTAGTAATTTTGTCTCGTTTCCAGTCCAAATATCTAAAAAATCTAAAATCAAGATTACTAGACGAGAAACATGGCATGAGAAAATTAAGTGATGCTTAAAACTTCTGTTTGAGATTATATCTCATTAAGATTATTTTTCTTACCCCATTGGCAGATAATTTTGCTTGTTTTAAGCAAACAATCACTTAATTTTGAGGTGTTTTTTCAGAAAACAAGACATAATTTCTTATGCTATTTCATGTGTCTAATAAATGTATCTTGATTTAAGATTTTTTAGATATTTGGAGTCAGAAAAGCATTTTTTGCAGTGTATATCCTGTGCTTTGTCCCATATAGGTTATTACTGACAAATATATTTGTGTGTGTTGTACTTTTTAATTTCATTATAGCACTTGGTCATCTTAAGCTGTGTTTAAATGTGGTGTATAAATGAACCTTGCACTTACTACAATGATGGTAATAATTTAATGAATAAGCTTCAAGTGAACTTGAGAGAGAGAGTGTGTGTGTGTGTGTGTGTGTGTGTGTGTGTGAGTGTGTGTGTGTGTGTGTGTGTGTGTGTGTGTGTGTGTGTGTGTGTGAGTGTGTGTGTGTGTGAGTGTGTGTGTGTGTGTGTGTGTGTGTGTGTGTGTGTGTGTGTGTGTGTGTGTGAGTGTGTGTGTGTGTGTGTGTGAGTGTGTGTGTGTGTGTGTGTGTGTGTGTGTGTGTGTGTGTGTGTGTGTGTGTGTGTGTGTGTGTGTGTGTGTGTGTGTGTGTGTGTGTGTGTGTGTGTGTGTGTGTGTGTGTGTGTGAGAGTTTGTGAGTGTGTGCGTCTGCAGTGCAGTGTAGAGAACAAGTTCTGACATTCAAACAAATCCTCTTAAATTTTCTGATTTGTATTGTTCTTTATTTTTTATAAATTATGGCACTTTATTTAAAAAAAAAGTCTATATATTTGGCAGATGTAAAGCATACATGTGTATGTTTTTTGTGTTAGTCCATTTTTATTTTATTTTATTATTATTATAACAGCTCAGGGATGTTCAAGGAGCAACATGTTTGTGCACTTTCTAAAGATTTTAGTTCTGTTTTTGAATAAAGGGTTGGAAATGAATGCTTTTCTTGGTTTTTTGTTTTTAAATCCGATTAATCGGGAAAATAATAATCGACAGATTAATCGATTATTAAAATAATCGTTAGTTGCAGCCCTAGTTTATTTAGCTCTGGACATTTTTAGTGCAATTCTGAGAAGAAAAGCAAGTTTATATTTCAGAATATTATGAAGTAAAGCCGTGATATACTTGTCATATAACTTGTGATATAAACTTCAGAAAAGTCAGAATTGTGAGATAAAAAGTTGCACTTCTTTTAATTTTTTTTTTTTTTGAAACTTGAGTATAAACTTGCAACTGCAAGTTAATGTCTCACTATCTATCTCTCATATAGCTACTATAAAGCTCAATTTTTTCTCAGAATTGTGAAATTATATATATTGCAATTCTCAGTTTCTAATTTCCAATTCAGACTTTTTTCTCAGAACTGTGAGATATAAACTATTAAACACTAAACATGTGGACAAACACACAGCGAATGAGAATATCACACTGTTGATGACTGTGAAGCTGCTTTGAATTCATCAATAACACTTTATTTTAAGGTGTCCTTGTTACACATTACATGTACTGTACTTACTATTACAATAACAATTAATTATGCATAATTACATGCAATTAATCCTAAAACAAACCTTAATCCTAATCCTGACCATATAGTAAGTACGTGTAGGTAATCAATATTACTTAAATGTATAATTACACTAACAAGGACACCTTAAAATAAAGTGTAACCAATCAATCTGTGTAAGTCAAGTCACCATTATTTATACAGCGCTTTTTACAAAGCAGCTTTACAGTATTAAACTCTCCTCTGGCCAGACGAGACCTGCAGTTTAATTCTAGTATAGTATAAAGCACTGTAGAGATAAGTGTGTGTGTGTGTGTGTGTGTGTGTGTGATGAAGTTTTCTCTCACCGTGGAGGCTGCGTGAGGAGGAGAGCGAACGCTGCGGACGGCCTGCATGTGAGCGTAAGCCTGCTGGTACTGCGGAGGATGATGGGAGTGATGCTGGAACACACCTGCAGGGACAGCATCACACACACACACACACACACACACACACACACACACACACACACACACAGTCAAACACTGCACACACACCTGCTGGAGGAAACCAGGATTTACTGCAGATGAAACGGGTTAATGTTGAGTCAGAAACAGTTAATCATCATCATCATCGTTTGTGGATCAGATCTTCGGCTGGCTGATGGGTGATGTTGAGTCAAACACACACACACACACACACACACGCGTGTGGTTATTTCAGCGGCATGCGTCCGTAGGGTTGAGAATCAAAAATCAATTCCAATTCCAGAATCGGATTCTTAAGGTCAGGAATCGGATAATTGTTGTAAAATTAAAATTTCAATTCCGCCTATCAATTCCTGTGTGCGCATCTTTATATTTAGCTGTTAAAAATGTATTTGTCTTTGAGTCATTCATTCAAGAGATTCATTCAAAAACACTGATTCATCCAGTAATGAATCAAGTCAATCTTCAGTGAGTCGTTGAATCATTCCATGCATACATTCCATGCGATTTTTAGTTTTTGTCAGAATTGTGAAAAAACTACAACCTCCATTTAAAAAAGAAAAAGTATACATTTATCCAGAATCATGCGGCTCTATTCTACACACAAACAGCTCTTAATCGAGTCTAGTTTTTATGCAGCCTGCTGATTTTTGTTCATGGTATTCAGCAACAATTAAATGTTTTGCAAAAAGAGACACAGAATAAATATGTGTGATATCTAAATGTTTGACTTTTTTTAACTACATTGGAATTGAAACTGCGAATCGATAAGAATTGGAATTGATCAGATTCAAAGGATACCCAGCCCTATTGATCCGAGATCTTGCCTGAAGCGGATCGGTCCTGCGATGCAGACGCGCTGCTGCAGACGGACGCGCTGCGATCGGCCCAGAGATCTGAGCCCAGAGAACTGCACACCGACTGCGCAGACGGCTGCGGGGGGGCACGGCCGGCACGCTCTAACACACACACACACACACACACACGTTACACAGGTAACCAGCGGCTGAGGGTCAGTGTACAGCGGCTGTCGTGCGTCTGCTGTACCCGTCATCCTGCGCAGGCTTTTAGACTGAATATTGTCCTCCACTGGATCAAAGTCAAAGATGGATCCCGGATCAGTCCTCCAGACCTTCAGCTCTTCAGCACAACACACAGGTCAAAGGTCAAGGAGCTTCAGGATTATATGTGTCGTGTACTAGTGGTCACAGGTTTGGGGTCAATGAGATTTTTATTTATTTTTTAAATTAATTAATACTTTTATTCACCAAGGACACATTAAATTAATCAAAAGACATTTCTAATGTTACAAAAGATTTCTATTTCATCACTTTTGAACTTTCTATTCATCTGTGAATCCTGAAAAATAAAATGTATCACAGTTTCCACAAAAATACTGTGTTCAACATTGATAATAATCAGAGATGTTTGTTGAGCAGCAAATCAGCATATTAGAATGATTTCTGAAGATCATGTGACGCTGAAGACTGCAGTAATGATGCTGATAATTGTAAATAATCTTCCTGATTCGTCTCAGTTTCTCAGCAAATCCAACAGCTCAGAAAAACCTGATGCTGAAACAGAAACTATAAGCTCTCTCTTTTCTAGCACTTTAGACACAGTTGCTCCTTTATGCTTAAAGAAGATGAAGGAAAACAGTCCGACACTGTGCTATGCCTCGGAGCGCAGCTGGAAGAGAACAAAACTAGAGGTATTGTGTATTGCATGGAGGGAAAGTACTTCTTCTTATAGAAAAGCTCTAAAAGCTTTTCGTCTCTTTAGAAGAAAACAAACACAACTCCAGGCGTTTATTCAATACAATGGCTAAATTCACATAGAAAGCAGATCTGTAATACTATTTCACTGCATTTACTGTATTTCTGATCAAATAAAGAGTAGAAGAGACTTCTTACCGACCCCAAAATTCTGACCCTTACAACTCATGAAGAGCAAAACTTCAGCTACAAAACATGTTCGAGATGAAACAATGATCAAATGATGATTACTTTACATCACGCAACCTTCATGTCGGCCTGCAACAACCAATCAATTCAACAAATCATAGCTGATAATGAAATATGTCTGTGTGCCACATCAACATGATGAACATCAAACATCCGTCTCCTGCAAACAATGTGTAAAACTTCACACGAAGTTCAATAAAGAAAGAATCATATTAATATTATAAATAACTGTATTTGTGACGGACTGACCAGCGGCTCCTGCTGATCTGCGGTCCATCTCAACCACCTGCGGCTGGATGCCATGGTAACCGTCGCTAGCGCCCATCAGCTGGTCTCCATGGAGACGTGCCATGTGCTGCTCATCGAGGGTGTGTGTGGCGCCTCGACCCCGCGAGCGCTCGAACTCCTCGTGATACTTCGCCTGAGAGAGAGAGAGAGAACGTCACACACACACACACACACACACACACACACACACACACACACACACACATACACTCTCATGCAAACACACTGCAGGTGTGTGTTACGGTGCGGTTTGGTCTCTGATAAGCCCATGAGTGTTTATTAGCACACGCGTGTTATCGTTCGTCACCCGTGTGGCGTGTCAGTCACGTGTTAATGCGGTGATGTCACACGCAGGCGTCGCCGTGGTCCTGCTACCATGGAAACAGAGTCCTGAGATTTCCGCACACGCCTCATTTCAGGCGTATCCAACTCTGAGCAGGAGTGACCTTTGACCTCCTGCAGACCGCGCTGGTACTGCACCTGAAACACACACACACACACACACACTCACACGCTTCTTTTAGATCATTTACGTCATTTTGAATTTTTAGGCCCCCTAGAGAACCATGGTGAGTGAGAGTGTGTGTGTGTGTGTGTGTGTGTGCGTTTTTGTGACTAATCAGGACATAGATGTGTATAATAACAAAGGTATGGCAGGTATTACAAGGTGAAGGTGACCACTTTTCAAAACGCTTATAAATCACTCAGAATGGAGTGTATTGAAAATCTGAAATGCAGACAGTCTCCTGTAAGGGGTAGGTTTAGGTGTAGGGTTGGTGTAGGACAATAGCACATACAGTAAGTACAGTATAAAAACCATTACGCCTATGGAGAGTCCCCACTTTTCACAAAAACAAACGTGTGTGTGTGTGTGTGAGAGTGAGAGTGTGTGTGTGAGAGTGTGTGTGTGTGTGTGTGTTCTTGCCGTGCTGATGTTCTGCTGGTTCTGTCTGATTCGCTCCAGCTCTGGTGTCACTCCCACACTGACCGGATCAACCGCTTTCTTATATTTGACCTGCAGGAGGATGATGATGATGAAGATGTGAATCAGACTCAGATGACTGACAGGTGTCAATCACACAGACAGACTCACGTCGCTGATGTTGTGCTGGTTCCTGCGCACGCGCTCCATCTCAGGAGTGTCACTCACGGCCGTTCCGGATCCGACCGAGTCCCTGTACTGAACCTGCGGAGGATCAGGGACACCAGCTCACACGTGTGTGTGTGTGTGTTTACAAAAATATATAAACATCCCAAATAAGCTGACATTTTTGGACAAAATAGGAATGAATGAGAATAATTCTCTTTCTAAAAGTTTTTGATACAATTTCAGCAAATGTACTTTCTTTTATGGATTTATGGAAACTTTTATTCTAAATCAAGACATGGAAACTGAATGTTCTTGGGAGTGTGATGTGATGGCACAGTCCGGATCTGTGATTGTTTTGCAGGCCAGAGTTAACATCACACTGATGGGAACATTCACATGCAAATGATATGCAGATGAGGCATCGTAAGCTCCATATATGGTTATTTTGGGAGGAGCCAGCTGCACACATCACATGATCAAACTCACGTCACTGATGTTCTTGGCGTTTTCTCGGGCCAGTCTGATCTCTGGAGTGTCAGCGATCGATGACGTCAGACCCTTCATCAGCCGCGAGTCCCACGTGTAGAAGAGCTGCACACACACACACACACGTCCAGTACACAGTCATGTGATGTGTGTGTGTGTGTGTGTGTGTGTCTCACCGCGCT
>NC_081178.1:317216-354716 GCF_012432095.1 Onychostoma macrolepis | reverse complement strand
CACACACACACATCAGACTCACAGTGACTGTAAATTGATCAGCACAAAATGTGACACATATTGACATGCAGTAAATGAATTTGTTTTCTGAGTCAGTGTTGTCTTCAGTAACTGAAATGAAGCTGAAATAAAGTATAAATACAAGATGAAAAACCTAAACTTAAAAAAATTTTAAAATGAGAAATGTTGCCTTGGCAACTAACTGAAATACTGAAACCAAAATAAAAATAAAGCTAAACGGAAACAGTAAAAAGGCAAATAAAAATCACATCAAAGAACAAAATTACTCAAACGAACTAAACTAAAATGAAAACTTAAAATATAAAAATTAAATTGTATGTGTGTTTTAGACGGGGCAGCAGGTCACTGAGCTTTGCCTGTCAGTGATGCACAGCTGCTGAAACACACACGGATGAGCATGCAAACAGACACAATGACGAGGCCGTTGTTCATGATCCAGTGATCACACACACAGATAAACACTCGTGAATAACACATGATCTCACTCACGTCACTCTGCTGTTTGGACACTTCTTTAGCGAACACCGTCTCGATGGTCTGCGGCATCTGAGCGTACAGACACACCTGAGCGTCCGCAGAGTCTCTATAGCTCTTCTGCACAGAACAGCAAACAGCAGCGTCAGCACAGTACTGATTCAGAGCACTGATTCACAGCACTGATTCAGAGCACTATCAGTGTGTGTGTGTGTGTGTGTGTGTGTGTGTGTGTGTGTGTGTGCGTACCTGACTGTAGAGTTGTGTCAGCTCTCGGGCGTGTTGTGTTTCGCTGGTTTCGGGCAAATGGGCGTACAAGCACTTCTGCAACTCCTTCTTTCCATCCTCCTTATATTTATTCTACATTCACACATCATTTACATATCATGAATATTCACATAGCTCATTAAAACACCTTCGGTTAGGTTACTGTTCAACTCTATATGATGAATGATAACTATACATTTTTAGTTTGTAGTTTATAGTTATCATAATAGATTTGTGAGCCCAAAGCAGCAGAATATGAGAATCAGTGATGATCACCTCACTGATGAGCGGCGACAGCTCCTTCACGAACTGTGTGTGCAGCGTCTCGGGAAGCTGAGAGTACAGACAGTGAGACAGATCCTCCTGCGTCTCTCTCCGGTACTGATTCTACAACACACAGCAGAACATCACACCATCAGCATCTCACACACACATCAGTCTCACACACACACACACACACACACACACACACACACACACACACACACACACATCAACATCTCTCTTACACACACACACACACATCAACATCTCTCACACACTCACACACACACACACACACACACACACACATCAACATCTCTCACACACACACATACGTCACTCTGAAGCTCCGCCATCTGTTTGGCAAACTGTGTTTCCTGTGTTTGCGGCAGCTGAGAGTAAATACTGCTGCTGTTCTCCTGTTTGCCGCTCCGCTTGTACTTGTTCTGAGAGGAAACAATCACACAGGGTCAACATATGAAACAATTCACTGTGTTAATAAGTGAAATGATTCACTGAGTCAAGATATAAAAGATTCACTGAGTCAAGATATGAAATGATTCACTGAATCAAAATATGAAACAATTTACTAAGTCAATATATAAAACAATTCACAGAGTCAAAATAAGAAACGATTCACTGAATTAAGATATGAAACAATTCACTGTGTCAATATATGGAACGATTTACCGAGTCAGAATGTGAAACAATTCAATGAGTCAGGATATGAAATGATTCAGTCAGAATATGAGTGGATGAGATGTCTCACACACACACACACACACACACACACACCTCGCTCTGGAGTTCAGAGATGTTTTTGGCGTGCTGAGTCTCAGTCGTCTCTGGTAGAAGAGCGTACAGACTGGTAGAAGCCTCTTTCTTCGCCTCCTCCTTGTATTTCGTCTGAAATCAAAGCAAATGTTCATTTCCATGCATGTTTATCCTGACACACGTGTCCCGCGGCTCATATAACAGCGGATCTTTCACCTGACTCAGGAGGTTCGTGGCGTCTTTGGCGTGTTGCGTGTCCAGAGTCTCCGGCAGCAGCGAATACAGAGCACCAGACGCCTGCTTCCTTCCTTCCTCTTTATATTTACTCTGAATGCACACAAACACACAGTGAATCACAGAATTCACTCCACATCTGATGAGTAAATATTGTTATATTGCACACTATGCGCATGAGAATGGCCTGTATGAGGGCTGTGAATCATTTCAACTGAATTAAATACAATACATGACTCAAATCAATGATAATGACAAAAAGGTGTCTTTAGATTCACGTTGTCTGCTTGATATGTTTGGAAACATAAACCCAGGATTAAAAGTGACCTGGACCCAGACATTAACGCAGGTTAAGTGAGTGTTTTGATTCATGTGAGTCGTTTGCTCACGTCGCTCTGCAGTTCGGTCACTGTTCGGGCAAACTGTGTCTCTGGCGTCTCGGGCAGCTGAGAATAAAGGCAGCTGGAGACGCTCCTCCTGCCGTCCTCTCTGTATTTGTTCTGGAAAACAGATTCACGCATGCGTTTACTGAGACTGTGTGTGATCCTGATGATGGAGTGTGAAGGCGTGTGTGTGTGTGTGTGTGCTGTTACATCGCTCTGCAGCTCAGAGACTTTAGCGGCGAACTGCGTCTGCGGCGTGTGCGGCAGCTGAGAGTAAACACTGCTCGACTGCAGCTTCTTCCCTTCTTTATATTTGACCTGAGGAGGAGAAACAGACGCTGAGCTAGGGCTGGGCAAAAAAATACATTTTACGATTTTTCAAATGACGTCGATTCGATCTTGATTCTCAAAAGCTGCAAATCGATCTTTTCTGGTGTTTATTTAAGCAAACATATTACACAAGATTTGATTAATGTGAATCTTATTAGTCTTCTCCACTAGATGCACACTCGATGCTACAACGGAAAGCCTGTCATTCATTCAGTGCTCATCACGGCGGAGATACTGTTGACGAGAACCAAGAACAAAGTAATATGCGTCTCAGGTGAAATGCTATAGTAATATTACAAATCTTCATTTGACTTCATGCATAAGTTGCCATGATTTCCGCAATGAATGAATGGCGGATGGCGCAGACGCTTTGTTTTGTTTACTACACACATACTAAAGTGCGGTGTTTCGGTCTCTCTGTATGACGATATGAACACACATCATCTCCAGCGGCTCTGAGCATCACTTCATTAGCATTTTAGCGTTTAATTTGAGAAAACTACTGTCATGTCACATACACAGCACCTGCAAGTTCTTCACGGCAACCCGTCAAAATAAAAGCTCGGTTTAACGTGAAGAAACTGTGACAGAAATATATTAGGCTACTATTGTGCAGTCTTAAGACTCAATGTAACAACAATACTGAGCACTGATTCAGAGCACTACTACTAATAATAAATATTTATTTATTTATAATTATATTAAATTATATTATTTATAGTAAAACAACTTTATTTTTAAAAGGAATAATCACATTTGTTTCCTTTTTAATGTTATGCAGCACTTTTTTTGCCAAAAAATAAAAGGGTTTAATTTTCATTTGATTAGGATAAATTAAATTAATGTTTTATGCCTTCATTTAATTATCAGAAAAATTAAGAAAAATATTTTATAGGGCCCTATTATTGTTTAAAAAATAGTACCCTATACAAAAAAAAGAAAAGAAAAAAGAATAGGTTTAAAATACAGGCCTGTGGCTCTTAATTTCTTTTTATTAATTCACCATTTGCAAACTGATGTTTACTGTTTATTTTTTAGAAATATCAATAGCATTTGTATTAAAACTATATTCACTGAATGTAATCAAAAATTTGAGAATAGAATCAAGAATCGAATCGGATCGGATCGAGAGCTTGTGAATCAGAACCGGATCGGGACATCAGCCCTACGCTGAGCGACTGAATCTGAATCCGTGAAGACTGTGGCGCACCTCGCTCTGGATCTCCGCCGCGTCTCTGGCGTGTCGCGTGTCTTTGGTTTCTGGGAGCGTGTGATACAGAGACGTGCTGCTCTCCTTCTTACCAGACTCTCTGTATTTGCTCTGAAACACCAATAAACATGCATGTTACTATTAATATTCAGCAAAATTATGGATTGTACACACCTGACAACCTTGGAAGTTTTTTTTGATTATGGGACAGGACACGGTGTTTGTGTGTGTGTGTGTGTGTGTGTGGGGGGTCATATATTCCTATATAGATACATTATTATATGACGTTCCTTGATGGCTAATGTCAAAATCGTAATTACACAATGTGCAAAATGTAGGATTTAATGTTAAATATTTTCCAAAAGCTAGTACTCAGGGTCTGAACTCAGTCACACACACCTTTGTGTTATTCCTATTATATAGTATTTTAGAGTAAACAGTAGGGATGCAACAATATGGTTAAATACATACCTCATTTTTTAAACCACGGTTTTCGATTCGGTTCTGATGGCTTGGCACATCAGAGTAATTTTTTTCGATTTGCAATTTAATATGCTATTTTAAAAAAGCTCCAGCACACTTTCACTCCAGCTCCAAAAACTTCTGTACACTGTATAAATGCATGGATTATTACATGTCTATTCAAATTTCCTTTGAGAGAAGTATATTTTTATGGATTGGACATTATTTAATGCTATAAACACGTAACGTCTGTTTCATTCACACTGGAAGCCAGAGGGCGCCCACAGTAATAAAACTCATGACGTGCCAGGAAATCCCTAATATGGACAAAAGCATCCAGCTGTCCTTGTGGCTGAATAAAAGAAGATAGAAACGTTTTGAATGAAGAAACATTACGAAACACTCGAGACTGTGACCATGTATAGTTTATCTGTGTTCTTAAAACCACCTCAGGTATTTTCATAATAATTTAGTATATTTATAATCCATTGCTAATTTTTACGGTATAGAAAATATTTTCTGCCTCATTCTATGATAAGAAGCCACATCAGATAACAAAAGGACGTTATTTCTAACATTCGATTGATGTTGCAGAGTAATAAAGTTTTTGGACAACAGGTTTAGAAACGCTTCACATTACAAAGCATTACGAGGGCTCTGATTGGTCGAACTCTTGCTGTTGCTTGATTTGAGTAGTGCGCTTGTATAGAGGCATCACAAAGTTTTTCGTACCAGCGTACTTTGAGATCAAAATGCGTTCCGGTCTGATTGCACTGACACAGATGAGAACAAAACCTGAACTGAATTGATCTGAATAATGACTCTATTGTCTCCTATAGAGCTGCTTTACAGCTGAAACTGAGTTTCATAATTGATGAATTCTGCATGAATTTTGAGCATTAACACTGTTGTTTTCCTGTTTATTGCTGTGAAGCTGCTTTGACACAATCTGTACTGTAAAAAGCGCTGTATAAATAAATGTGACTCGACTTGATGAATCATCTCAGGTCTTGCGGTGATTATCAAACAACATCATGTGTTTGTGTTTGATATTGTTCTCCGCACTAAAGCACAGATCGTCAGTGACTCATGAGTGGAGCTCTGGGACGAGCGTCTAACTATAGCCACACTTATCAGCTCAGAGATACAGCAGCGTTTGAGACGCAGCCCACAGAATAAAGCTACTGACACTTCAACACGGACATGCATCTTTTCCTGTATGTTTTTGTCCAGTAAGAACAGAGTTTTGATGATGCTCTCTCAAATGGAAACATATGTGTCCCTGCAGCACAGAAGCAGTCATAAGCAGCACAGCTATATCTGTAGCAATAGCCAACAATACATTGTATGGGTCAAAATTATACATTTTTCTTTTATGCCAAAAATCATTAGGATATTAAGATCATGTTCCATGAAGATATTTTGTAAATGTTCTACCGTAAATATATCAAAACTTCATTTTTGATTAGTAATATGCATTGCTAAGAACTTCATTTGAACAACTTTAAAGGTGATTTTCTCAATATTTAGATTTTTTGCACCCTCAGATTCCTGATTTTCAAATAGTTGTCTATACAAACATGACAGAAAATGTGCTCGTAATTGCTGTCTGGAATGGTGATTTTGTGTGACCTGGACACACCAGCGTGTGATGGGATATATAGTTTTGTCTGGATATTTTATATCTGTTCTCTCAGCGAGCTTCTATGTGTTTTCAGATGTGTGTGGATGAATGTGGATCACCTCACTGATGAGCGGCGACAGCTCCTTCACGAACTGTGTGTGCAGCGTCTCGGGAAGCTGAGAGTACAGACAGTGAGACAGATCCTCCTGCGTCTCTCTCCGGTACTGATTCTACAACACACAGCAGAACATCACACCATCAGCATCTCACACACACATCAGTCTCACACACACACACACACACACACACACACACACACACACCAACCTTATTTTAAAATGAAATTCATCTCCAATCCTTCTCCTGTTGTTTCAGGTTTACCCAGTTACATGAATGCTAGAAAAACATATAGCTGCTTTTCCAAGTAAAAACCGCCAAAGAACGTTCACATGTAGTTACGTTATGAAACATAATATTCAGTAGGTGGGGAGATTCCCCCGGTCTGTATGTCTGTTTTTATTTGTTTTATTCCTAGTGAATAGGAGTTAAACCTCTCACCCGGGTGACACTAGGCTACTCCAACAACAGACCATGCAAAATACCAAAAATAACATCTTTAAAATATTGCGCAGTGAAGGTTACCTGGCTCTGGAGCTCACTCTGCTGCTTGGCGAACTGTGTCTCCGGCGTCTCGGGCAGATGTGAGTACAGACAGGACGACACGTCTCTCTTCCCCTCCTCTTCATATCTGACCTGCAGAGTTAAAATAACCTCCTGATAACCCACTGACCGCTAACATGACCCTTCAGATGCTGTGAGCCGTACCTTGCTGCAGACGTCCGTCAGCTCTCTGGCCCGGCGAGTCTCTGGCGTCTCTGGCAGACGCGAGTAAAGAGACGAGGAGTTCACCTTCTCTTTATACTTCACCTGAAACCACAGACAGATGGATCACGAGCTCAACCAGCGCCAGCACTAGAGCTCAAACTGACCACAGCTCCAGCACTTCACTCCTCACATCAGGAGGCCTGGGGATCGTTTCAATTTGATCCATTCTGATTCTTATCCATTCCAATATAAAAAAATGCATTTTTACAAAGCGTTCTGTTGCAGCTGAATAACACGAGCAAACATCAGAAGACTTAGGCCTACAAGAGGAACTTTTGCCTGTGCTTTTAACAAAAGCACGACTGCAAAACAGACTAATATACACTTCAAATATTAAAGTGTTAAAGACAAGTAAACAGCCAGTAATAAAATAGGAACAAACTAATCAATTAGCAATAGCACAAATAAATACAACCGAACTGAATTTCAGGTACAGAAACTGTAATTAAAAGCTTAAAAACACTGCATAGTTTTCTTTTCATGAATAAAATATAGTCAAGTTTTTCAGTCAAGATCAGCGAGTGATTTTCTTTAGTTCTTTGATTCTCATTAATGACGGGTTTATTAGGCCGCTGAACGCACACAGATCTAATAAATACTGCACACGAGCGTATTCCTTCTCATGTTTGTGTGTTTATGATGATATACTGATATGAAAGAAGTCAGTTCTGGTCTGGAACGTGAAACACACAGAACGCTTGGAGAACGAACACGGATTGAGACGCTGTTCTCTGTTCTTCAGACGCTCCTTCCCTTCCTGCGCTTAAATCCTCTTAAATCACATTAAAATGCGGCCGCAGGAATCCTTAAATGCAGGCATCTTATCGAACACCAGGTTCTTGGGAATTTGGAAGCGGTTCTAAAATGAAACTGGTTTTTGATACCCAACCTTACACGTGATGCGTGCTGATGATGATGATGAAGCATTACCTCGCTCTGGAGGTGTGCGGCGTCTCGAGCGTGTTGAGTCTCTGGAGTCTCTGGGAGCTGATGGTACAGAGATCTGCTCATCTGCTGCTTACTGGCCTCCTTATACTTCACCTGAACACACACACACACACACACACGCATCAGATCAGACGTATGTGGCGTCACTATCAGCACACGTGTGTGTGTGTGTGTGTGTGTGTGTGTTCTTCCTCACATCGCTCTGGAGTTCAGTCACTGTCTTCATGAACTGTGTCTCTGGAGTCTCTGCCATCTGGGAATAAACACTGGAGCTCGTGAGCTTCTGTCCTTCAGTCTTATACTGAACCTGAAACACATCAGTCACTATACTGATCAACAATATCTGTTCTTGTTTTAACCCTATAAAGCTGCTGTACCATATTTGATCATGAATTTCTAAGGCTCTAATGATCAAAACTTTTATCCAGTAAAAGCTCTTTTAGTGTAATTGTAGAAGCGTCCAGCTTCAGCGGCTGCTTCTCGTCTCAAATCTTGACTGATTTTGATCAAGTAAGCGTCAGAATAACTGCAGTCATGTCTCCAGATGAACACTTGCTGGACTGAAGCAGCTCAGCTTTACTTGATTCTCCATCAATCACTTTCTAGAAACATCAGAGCGACTCAAATCTGATCATCATCAGTCTGTCTGGAGTGACATGAAGAAACAGAACAAACTGAGACTAAATCCAGAAGAACTGTGTCTCAAGACGCTTCAAGAAACCTCCTGCAAAGCTACAGATCTGTTATCAGATTTATGAGTAAAAATGCTGTAAAATGAGGATGCTGTCAAAAATAATGTCATAAATAGATTTTCTTTATCAGTTAACTTCTATTAACTAAATGAACTCAACATTTGTTGTGAGCATCCTTTGTGTTTAAAGCAGCTTTTGTCCTCTTGAGCAGAGTTTCTCAGGAGCTTCGCAGGAGGTTTCTTGAAGCGTCTTGAGACGCAGCTGAAATATCAGCATCTGCAGCAAATTCATATTTTCACTCACCTCGAGTCTCTGAATAAAAGCTCTATAGAGTCTGCAGTGGGGACTTCATGTGTGTTCATGTGTTTTTGAGTGTTCAGGTGTGTCCAGGTGTGTGTGTGTGTGTGTTAGGGGTGTGAACCTACACTGGTCTCACAGTTTGGTTCGATTACGATGATCATGTCATCGATTCGGTTCAATTCAGTATCACGATGCATTGACAATGCACTGCATCCTCAATTTTCAATTTTACTTCACATGTATACAATTTTGTCAATAAATACAAGCAGTCAGATATATGAACTAAACCTTTAATTTGACCTGCTCAGAGAAAACACGCTTCTTGAATGTATCAAACATCAAACAAAACTAAGTCTGGGCACAGAAGACAACAGGAGCGTTTAGAACAAATACACAGAAGTAAACACTAAATACTTGGCACTGACAGGGTTAACAGCTCGGGGTGAAAACGCCTGACGTAGTTTCTCAAGTTAGTTGTATTACCCCCTGCATGTCTGATTTACACACAGTGTGTGTTCTCCAGGTCGTGCTTACCAGGTTGTTCATAAAAGCTGAATTGTGCCCAGATGTTGGCTTTTGAAGTAGTTGGAGCATTTTTAATTATACACACACTTGCGTCTCGCCTCCCTCCGCCAGTGTATGCTCCCGCGACGAAGCACGTATACGACAGATGACATCAGAAAAGTGTCAGTACGTTATGATCGGTTATGGTCTATTACTGAACCGATACTGAATTGTCCTCGTCTGCATCGCGATGCACTGTAGAAACGATTAATTTTGACACCTCTAGTGTGTGTGTGTGTGTGTATATGTTTATGTGTGTCCAGGTGTTTGTGTGTGTGTGTTTATGTGTGCTCAGGTGTGTGAGTGTGTGTTTATGCGTGTTCAGGTGTGAGTGTGTGTCCAGGTGTGTTTATGCATGTCCAGGTGTGTTTATGCATGTCCAGGTGTGTTTATGTGTCCAGGTGTGTCCAGGTGTGTCCAGGTGTGTTTATGCATGTCCAGGTGTGTGTGTGTGTTAGGGGTGTGAACCTACACTGGTCTCACAGTTTGGTTCGATTACGATGATCATGTCATCGATTCGGTTCAATTCAGTATCACGATGCATTGACAATGCACTGCATCCTCAATTTTCAATTTTACTTCACATGTATACAATTTTGTCAATAAATACAAGCAGTCAGATATATGAACTAAACCTTTAATTTGACCTGCTCAGAGAAAACACGCTTCTTGAATGTATCAAACATCAAACAAAACTAAGTCTGGGCACAGAAGACAACAGGAGCGTTTAGAACAAATACACAGAAGTAAACACTAAATACTTGGCACTGACAGGGTTAACAGCTCGGGGTGAAAACGCCTGACGTAGTTTCTCAAGTTAGTTGTATTACCCCTGCATGTCTGATTTACACACAGTGTGTGTTCTCCAGGTCGTGCTTACCAGGTTGTTCATAAAAGCTGAATTGTGCCCAGATGTTGGCTTTTGAAGTAGTTGGAGCATTTTTAATTATACACACACTTGCGTCTCGCCTCCCTCCGCCAGTGTATGCTCCGCGACGAAGCACGTATCGACAGATGACATCAGAAAAGTGTCAGTACGTTATGATCGGTTATGGTCTATTACTGAACCGATACTGAATTGTCCTCGTCTGCATCGCGATGCACTGTAGAAACGATTAATTTTGACACCTCTAGTGTGTGTGTGTGTTTATGCGTGTTCAGGTGTGTGAGTGTGTGTCCAGGTGTGTTTATGTGTGTCCAGGTGTGTGAGTGTATATGTTTATGTGTGTCCAGGTGTTTGTGTGTGTGTGTTTATGCGTGTTCAGGTGTGAGTGTGTGTCCAGGTGTGTTTATGCGTGTCCAGGTGTGTTACCTGACTTTGCAGTGTGGTGATATCTCGGAGCCGCTGGCTCTCTGCGGTGTCGCTCATCTGTGAGTACAGCGGTGAGGACAGATCCTTCTTCATGGCCTCTTTATACTTCAGCTGAGGGAAACACACCTGAGGTCAGTGTGACGCTCATGAGCACATGTGAATCTGCCTCAGTGCTGTGTGTACCTCGCTGCGCAGCTCTCCGGCGTGTTTGGCGTGTTCTGTGTCCTGAGTCTCGGGCAGAAGGGCGTAAAGAGAAGCATCTGTTCTGTTCTTCTCTTTATATTTAACCTACACACACAGTCATGAGTAAATACACACTTCCTCATCACACATGCTGAGCTCCAGTCATTCTGTCCGTGATGTGACACATACATGACTCTGCAGCTCGTAGGCGTCTCTAGCGTGTTCGGTCTGCAGCGTCTGCGGCATCAGGCTGTACAGATTACTCTCCGCTTCCTTCTTACCCTCCTGCTTGTACTGAAGCTGAAAACAGAAGCTGCTTTACACCCAAACAAACAGACTGAACTTCTATAGACTTTACTTCAGTCAGTAATATCAGTAATAGTGTTACCTCACTCTGGACGTCGCTCATGTGTTTGGCGAACTCTGTGTCTGCGGTCTGCGGCAGGAGCGAATACAGACTGACCTGATCATTCTTCTGCTTATATCTGACCTGAGAACAGCAGCGGGAACACATGATAATCAGTATTTAAACATCGACCGTATGTAAATGAGCACTGATTTATTCAATCGCTCCTTTAAAGGCAATATCTGTCAAACTACATTGGCTTCTAAGGGCGTTTTTCCATTTATACAGGCAATTTCCTAACCTAAATTACCATCTTTAATGTCAAATTATCACATTTAATTGCTAAATTAAACTAGATAATAATAAGAAACTATTGGCTGTTACCAATCAAACGAATGAATCAAATTAATTTCAGTGGCGTTCAGCCCTCGTTAATCTCTGACCCTGATTCATATTCAGTATGAGTTCATCCTGTAAAAACACTGCAGCCGTCACTGCTGTGATCAGCTGACAACATCGGTCTTAAGGAGTAACCCGGAACCAGCAGCTCACATCTAGTGCCCTGTCTAGTGAAGAAGAGCTCACCTGGCTCTGTGCGTCTGCGATCTCTCTGGCCGTCTGCGTCTGCAGCGTCTCTGGCAGTCGAGTGAATAACGGGCTGGTCAAGCTCTGTCTGCCGTCCTCTTTGTACTTCACCTGAACATATAAAGCATGAGGATCTGGAGCTGGTGCAGGAATCTCACAGAGTTTGAACACAAGGCCGCTGTACCTCGCTGATGAGCGCGGTGGCGTGTTTAGCGTGTTGCGTGTCCAGCGTCTCTGGCAGTGTGGCGTACAGCGAGTCGCTCGCTTGCTGCTTCCCAGATGCCTTATATTTCACCTGAAAGAAACACAGCTCATTCACTGATGAGAGACTCAGCAAACACACTTGATCTGGAACATGTGATCTGGAACGCTCTCAAGAGTCTAAACACGCTGGTGTGATTCTTTTTTATTTTCTTTGATTCTTTGATTTATTTTGTTTGCTTTTATTGTTTTTCAGATGTCACGCCTACGATTTAATCAATTTTTATCAAGTGTTTTATTTTGTTTGCTTTTCACTGGAAGGTCTTTCAGGGTGGCCTGGGGAGGGGAGGTATCCACAGCACATCAGCTGGTCACTGGGGTTCCTCAGGGATCGGTTCTTGGACCCCTCCTCTTCTCCACATACACTACATCACTGGGTCCCATCATACAGGCACATGGCTTCTCCTACCATTGCTACGTTGATGACACACAGCTCTATCTCTCTTTTCAACCAGATGATCCAACGGTAGCTGCACGCATCTCAGGCTGCCTGGAGAACATCTCGGCATGGATGAAAGAACATCACCTCCAGCTCAACCTGGCAAAGACTGAGCTTCTTGTCTTCCCTGCCACTCCGACTCTACAGCATGATTTCACCATTCAGTTAGGTTCTTCTACAATTACCCCATCAACTTCGGTCAGAAATCTTGGTGTAATCTTTGATGACCAGCTGACCTTCAAAGAGCACATTGCAAAGACTGCTCGATCTTGCAGGTTTGCACTACACAACATCAGAAAGATCAGGCCCTTTCTGACGGAGCATGCTGCACAACTTCTTGTCCAGGCCCTTGTCATTTCTAGGCTGGAGTACTGCAATGCTCTTCTGGCTGGACTTCCATCAAACACAATCAAACCGTTACAGATGATTCAGAATGCAGCGGCACGACTGGTCTTCATCGAGTCACTCCTCTCTTTATCTCCTGCACTGGCTACCGGTCGCAGCTCGCATCAAGTTCAAGACACTGATGCTTGCATATAGAACAGCCACAGGCTCAACAACCGCCTACCTGCACTCACTATTACGAATCTACATCCCCTCCAGAGGTCTGAGATCTGCTAGCGAGCGACGCCTCGTGGTACCATCACAGAGAGGCTCACAATCACTCTCCAGAACATTCTCCTTCACCGCTCCTGGCTGCTGGAATGATCTTCCCACCCCGATCCGGAGCGCTGGATCCCTGACCATTTTCAAGTGACAGCTGAAAACTCATCTCTTCAGTCACTATCTGACTTTATCTTAAAAAAAAAACAAAAGAAAAAATCTCTTGCTGTCTAGCTTGTACTAATCTAAACAATGCCTGAAACTTTGTATTGCAAGCACTTCCTGCGTTAATTTGCCTCTTTATACTCTTTATTTTATTCCTCAATTGTAAGTCGTTTTGGATAAAAGCATCTGCTAAATGAATAAATGTAAATGTTAATTGCGCACGTTCTCTCACCTCGCTCTGCAGGTCCGTCACGGATCTCACGAACTGCGTCTCTGGAGTGTCGGGCAGCTGAGAGTAAACGCTGGACGAGAGGCTCCTGCGGCCCTCCTCACGGTACTCTTTCTGAAACACATACGGAGATGGAGTCACGCGTGACGGTCAGCATCATGAATGAAGCGGCGGTGAAACGAGCCGCACCTCACTGAGCACGTGCGAGATCTGCTGCACAAACTTCATCTCTGCCGAGTCTGGAACCGCAGTGAAGGAGGAGCCTGAGAAATCGCTCTTCCTGACGCCTTTATAGGCCACCTGAGGGCAGAAGGTCAGACGGAGGTCAGACAGAGGTCAGATGCGTGAGCGTAGGCGTGACATGAGCGTGTGCAGCATTACCTCGCTCTGGAGGTGTGCGGCGTCTCGAGCGTGTTGAGTCTCTGGAGTCTCTGGGAGCTGATGGTACAGAGATCTGCTCATCTGCTGCTTACTGGCCTCCTTATACTTCACCTGAGGTCAACATGATTCACAATCCTGACGTCTGACAGACCCGGGCTCAGAGACGGCTTATGGGGTTTCCTAGCGTGTTCTGGATTGTTGTTAGGAGGTTGCTAGAGGAGTGGTTTCTATGGTGTTGTTAAGAGGTTGCTATGGTGGTCTCTAGGGTGTTTCAGAGTGGTTGTTAGGGTGTTGCTATGGTGATCAGGGACAGTGACTGATATATTGTTGATCTGGAGGGTCTCAGTGAGTTCATACGTCACTCTGTAAGTCGGCGGCGTGTTTGGCGAACTGCGTGTCCAGCGTCTCGGGCATGAGCGAGTACAGATTACTGGAGTTTTCCTGCACGTCAGCTTTATACTTCAGCTGAAACACACAAACACAGATCAAAACACAAAACATAAAGAAGATCCTAGATGATGTAAAATTATTTATTTATTTATATATAATACATTATTTATATATATATAAACATTTGTGCTGTCAAACACACTGTTAATCGCGATTAATCCAAAATAAAAGTTTTTGTTTACATAATACATGTGTGTGTTCTGTGTATATTTATTTTGTATATATAAATACACACACATACAGTATATATCTTGAAAATATTTACATGTATATATTTATATTCATATAATTTATAAATATATTTAATATATAAACATGACTTTTTTAAATATAAATATGTTAATAGATTTGAACTATACTTAGTATGAAATAAATGTATTTTAAATAAATTACTTTTTAGCTAGGATATTAGTACTGGAAAAGACAAGCACAGAGTGAGATCCGTCCTGTTCTGATGATGCTCACCTCGCTCTGGAGCTCCATCTGCTGCTTCACGAACTCGTTCTGCGGCGTCTCAGTCATCAGCGAGTATAAACTGCTGCCCGTCACAGACGCCCGGCCCTGCCTGTACTTCAGCTGAGCACACAACAGAACACACACATCATCAATCAACACACACACACACACACGCGCACACACACGTGTGTGAGAGAGTGTTTCAAACACAGTCATACCTCGCTCTGGAGGTGTGCGGCGTCTCGAGCGTGTTGAGTCTCTGGAGTCTCTGGGAGCTGATGGTACAGAGATCTGCTCATCTGCTGCTTACTGGCCTCCTTATACTTCACCTGAACACACACACACACATCATCATCATCATCATCATCATCATCATCAGTTTGTCAGACGTTGATCACGCACCTGACTCTGCAGCTCAGAGACGCTCCTGCTGAACTCCGTCTCTGGAGTTTCTGGAAGCTGAGAGTAAATGCAGCTGCTGATGCTCTTCCTGCTCTGCTCGCGGTATTTATTCTACACACACACACACACACACACAGAGAGAGACGTCACACACCTCATCTGTCAGTGTAAACCTGCTTTGATCTTCATCCGTCTGATTCACCTCGCTGACGGTCTCTGTCATCTCTCTGGCCAACTGGATCTCCGGCGTGTCGGGCAGCGTGGAGAACAGAGAGCTGGACGCACTCGTCTGTCCCTCCTTATACATCACCTGATACAACATTTATTTGATCAAAAATACAGTAAAAATCTGAAATTTTATTAAAATTTCAAACAGCTGTTTTCTATGTGAATATCTGTTAAACTGTAATTTATTTCTTTGATGCGCAGCTGTATTTTCAGCATCATTACTGCAGTCTTCAGTGTCACATGATCTTCAGAAATCATTCTAATATACTGATTTGCTGCTCAACAAACATTTCTGATTATTATCAATGTTGAACACAGTTGTGCTGCACAATATTTTTGTGGAAACTGTGATGCATTTTATTTTTCAGGATTCACAGATGAACAGAAAGTTCAAAAGAACAGCATTTATTTGAAAAGGAAATCTTTTGTAACATTAGAAATGTCTTTTGATCAATTTAATGCGTCCTTGATGAATAAGTGTTAATTTCTGTATTTTTGCACCTGGCTCTGGAGCTGGTACGCTTCTTTAGCGTGTTGAGTCTCCAGGGTTTCTGGCAGTTGTGAGTACAGACACGTGGAAGCGTTTTTTCGACCGGCTTCTCTGTATTTATTCTGTCAGACAATGAGAGCAGGTGTGAGAGCACAGTCACATGACATCACACAGGTGAACATGAGTGAAGCGTGTGTTACGTCGCTCTGCAGATCCGTCATGTGTTTGGCGTGTTGCGTGTCAGTCGTGTTGGGCAGCTGAGAGTATAGACTACACGACAGCTTCTTCCTCCCGTCCTCTTTATATCTGACCTGAAACACCATCATCATCATCATCGTCGTCATGTGACTGGTGTGTCTGAGCGTGTTTGTGGCGTGTCGTACCTCGCTCTGCAGGTCCCTCATCTCTCGAGCGAACTCCGTGTCTGGCGTGTCGGGCATCAGTGAGTAAAGATTGACACACAGATCCCTGCGTCCGTCCTCACGGTACAGCGTCTGAACACACACACACACACATCAGCATCACACACACATATAATGAGGAGTTTAAATATATCTTTGGTTTATTATGAAACTGTGGTGGGCCGCCACAGTCTAGTTAATGAATGAGAAACACTGCAAGTATCTAAAAACTCATAAATCAAGATAAATTTACTGATTTACTAATCAATCAAAATATAGATTGTTTACAATTAAAAGAAGAACAAATATCTGCCAATAGGTGCACTTAATTTTGATAAGTTTCTCAAAAAACAAGACTTCATATGTTCATTTTGCATCTCCAGTAAATGTATGTTGCTTTAAGAATCTTTAGACTGTACTGGAAAACAAGACACAAATACAGAGCAAGATATTAATTTGGCAACATTTCATGCCATGACATTTAAGACTTTCTAATTTTTTAAGGAGTTGAGATGTTTTAAGACCCGGGGAAACCCATTATTTATTCATATCATGTGTCTGAATGATTTGTGTCTCTGACGGTCTCGTGTCGTCTCACCTCGCTGTACAGCTGTGAGGCGTGTTTAGCGTGTAGAATCTCTAATGTTTCAGGACCACACGAGCACACGCCGTTCACCAGCTTCTTTCTGCCGTCGTTATTCTTCCTCTATTGAAGAAAACACACACACACACACACACACACACAAGCACACACATGAAAGTACACAGAATGCTACACTTTTACAGGTGAAACCGTGCAGTGAACATTCACAGATAGAGTTTACGATGACGAAGAGCAGGTAAAGTTGCTGCCTTCACAGAGCTTCTGACTGGGGTTCATGTGATCGTACCTCACGGTGAGATGATGAGACGCTCTCTCCTCCATCATCTGTGTGTGTGACCTACAGGACACACAGACCATAAGAAACACACACACATCTCCTGTATTTGTGTGAAAGATCATCAGAGCAGCGGCCAGCACCTTCGTCTGAGCGTCTGTGGCGACTGTCGAACCAAAATTCCCTTGATCTTTTGACATATAAGAGGTCACTGTACTATAATATTATATTGAAGGTAGGGATGCAACGATACCATTTTTTCAGATCCGATCCGATCCAGAAAATTCTGAGTATCGGCCAATTCCGATCCGATACGATCCGATACCAGCGCAGTTTTTTTTAAATTTTTTAAATCAATGTAGAATTTATATACTTCTGTTATCTTCAATCTATTAGACAACTTAATTTTAATGAAAAAATAACATGAAAAAATATATAGGGGCTGTGTAAAACGTTTGGTCATGCGTTTTGTAATATAAAGCCGATCGCTCAAACCACTTCCAGACGAAACTGGACAAGTGTAAATGCATCTGGTTGTTGAAACCACATATGTAAATTTTACTCCCAAAATGTAAAAAATAATAAACGTGTAAGACCGTGTTACAGGCTATGACATTATAGTCAGATATGACTGCGCTAATGCAACATGCATCGCTGCGGACGCGTAGCTGAGGAAACTGCCGCGAATGAAACTGAAAGAAGACACAGACGCTCAACACAATCATCATTAAAAGTAGTAAGACAAACTCATCTTTCCAGTGCTGATGCACGCTCTCCTATTGCGGTCTTTGATCTTGAAATGAGCTGATAATTAATAAAATGCAGCGCTTATCTTTTGATTTCGTTGACGTGAACTTCATTAAATTTAAATATAGCGCGGGAATTGAATATCGGATTTATATCTGTATGTGGCCAAGAGTAAATGGAAATGTTTTAACAAATAAGATTGATATCAGGTCAGCATGGAATGACCAGGTGTAAACAGGCCCATTCATAATCTATGACAAAAATACTATTATAAACTAGGTTAGTGGATAATTTAGCACCAAAAGTTATTCTAGAAAAATCATGAGTGCAAAATTTTATAATATCTAAACAGTGAAATAACATTATTTAGTGGGGAACAAATAAAAGTGAATATGTGAAGGACTAAATCTGGTCAAATGATACACATTGCTCTTTGTATTGTTGTAAAATACATTAATGAAAACAAGTAAATGTATTTATTTATAAATATAAACTACAAAATTAAAAGACATTCTTTTAAATGTATAGCACAGTAATGAAGGCAGCAGATAGAGGAGTCCTATCTATCATATGTTGCTGCCTCCTCCATTACTGTGCTATACATTAGATTATTAATAGCCTTGACAGGACAGAACAAGAAACGCTAAATAATAGTGATCCACCGATATTGATTTTTTTATTACCGATACCAATTATTTGCATGTTTATGTGCCCGATAACCGATATGCAGAACCAATAGTTATTTACTGTTATAAAGTAAATAAATGGCTGAGTGAAGTAAGTCCATACTTCACTTTGGTTTTTCCTCCTTTCAGTCATCTTAAAAAAAAAGGTTGAAAATTAGCAGTCTTTCATGTTAAATTGAATCTTCATATTACAACAATAAAAACATTTTATTTATAAAAAGCATCAGCGGCAACACTGATATTAACAATAAGCAAAATAATGTTTTCAAATGGAGAAAATAAATAAAGGACAGGAGTCATATCAACTTCATTTTAAGCTACAGTTTTAGTAGGTTTATAAGCTGTTTAATAGGCTAAAGAGTGAAGAATAATTCACTGGATAATTTTAATTCACTGAATAATATTCTCTGGAATATAACAAACAAAACATCGTATTTTATTGCATTTCTCAACTGGTATGTTATATCAGAATTATTAATATGTTTTGTCCTAGATTATGAAATCCCTGCTGACGGCGCTGTTTATCTATGCATTTACACAGAACTATACTCAAACTGCGATCGCTCACAGAGATAATAAATAATTAATTTCCATAGAGATGTATTTATTTAGATGTTTATTAGCGAAATAATGGTTATATAGTAAATGTTAATATAATTTAGTGTGTTTTAAACAAGTGAATCTTGTTAAAAGTTACATGCGGTGGCCGTGCTGAGCATTTCCTGAGCATCAACCGCTGAGTGAACAGCAAAATGAAAGCAGCTTCACGAGACTAATAATGAGCATATAGAATATAGACAACAGAGAGAATTAAATTCAGCACTTTTATTTCCAACATGCGCTCATTCATGGCTGCATATTATTTAATTCAATGACTGTGAGTTCGTCTCTATTTCTTAGAGCCAAGCTGCATAAACTGCATACCAGGCATTTATGTAATACATCTAATTTGTGCATTAATGGCTGTTATATTAAATAAAGTTTACTAACTACAGCAAATCAAGTACCTGCACGTCGTTGTTGTCTCGTCTCCCCTCAGAGGCGCTGCAATGGCAATGGCGATCCTGCGCGCAATTCTCAAAACACCCACAAGATGGCAGCGTTTATCGGTGAATCCAATATCCGAAAATATCGGTAAATCGATATATCGGTCGATCTATACTAAATAATCTTTCATTGCGCAAAAGCATTATAATACGAAAAGCTCCAATATAGAGTGGCACAAAGCGACTATGCGCTTCTCGTGCGCAGAATGACGCGCTTGAAGCAGAACGGAGTCACAGCGCGCAGCTCCGGATAGAGAAGTTCAAAGCACAAAGGAAAGATATATTGATGCATAGCTTATTAAATTTGTGCGATAGTTTATTGAGCCTTTTCTTTTAACAATTTTAAATTTTAGTTATGTGCACTCTTGGAGAGAGTTTCGTCGTCTTGACTGTCGTAACCGAACGTGACACAGTTTGAATGCTGAATGGAGGATGACAGACATACGCAGCAGAGAGAAGAGTTTACGTGAACTTGAGTTTAACGATTTAAATATTCATCTGTACCACACATTAAACTATGGAACGGCTTCAAAACACTTGGACTTTGACTTTATGGTGCTGTATAATGTTTTTGTGCTTTCGGGGGGCTTAAAAATAACACAGAATAGTATACGCACAATATCGGATTTGGATCGGTCTCGTCTGACTGATACCCGACACGCAGAAAATGCCAGTATCAGAGCCGATACTGATCCTGAATTTTGGATTGATGCATCCCTAATTGAAGGCAGTCTGCCAAACGACAGCTTGTGGAATGTTCTATTCTATGATGCGGTGTGGATAAGCCCCGCCTCCGCAGAAGCTCATCAACACCTGCTTCTACATCACTGTCTGTTTAGCCCCGCCCACCGATTTCACATCACTGCCTGTTTAGCCCCGCCCACCGACTCTACATCACTGTGTTTAGCCCCGCCCACCGATTTCACATCGCTGCTTGTTTAACCCCGCCTACCGATTCTACATTGCTGCCTGTTTAGCCCCGCCCACCGATTTCACGGCGCTGCCTGTTTAGCCCCGCCCACCGATTCTAGATCACTGTCTGTTTAGCCCCACCCACCGATTTCACATCGCTGCCTGTTTAGCCCCGCCCACCTATTCTAGATCACTGTCTGTTTAGCCCCGCCCACCGATTCTAGATCACTGTCTGTTTAGCCCCACCCACCGATTTCACATTGCTGCCTGTTTAGCCCCGCCCACCTATTCTAGATCACTGTCTGTTTAGCCCCACCCACCGATTTCACATTGCTGCCTGTTTAGCCCCGCCCACCTATTCTAGATCACTGTCTGTTTAGCCCCACCCACCGATTTCACATCGCTGTCTGTTTAGCCCCACCCACCGATTCTAGATCACTGTCTGTTTAGCCCCACCCACCGATTTCACATCGCTGTCTATTTAGCCCCGCCCACCGATTCTAGATCACTGTCTGTTTAGCCCCACCCACCGATTTCACATCGCTGCTTGTTTAGCCCGCCCACCTATTCTAGATCACTGTCTGTTTAGCCCGCCCACCGATTCTAGATCACTGTCTGTTTAGCCCCACCCACCGATTTCACATCGCTGTCTATTTAGCCCCGCCCACCGATTCTAGATCACTGTCTGTTTAGCCCCACCCACCGATTTCACATCGCTGCTTGTTTAGCCCCGCCCACCTATTCTAGATCACTGTCTGTTTAGCCCCGCCCACCGATTCTAGATCACTGTCTGTTTAGCCCCACCCACCGATTTCACATTGCTGCCTGTTTAGCCCCGCCCACCTATTCTAGATCACTGTCTGTTTAGCCCCACCCACCGATTTCACATCGCTGTCTGTTTAGCCCCACCCACCGATTCTAGATCACTGTCTGTTTAGCCCCACCCACCGATTCTAGATCACTGTCTGTTTAGCCCCGCCCACCGATCCACGCATATAGTGTTTACGAGAGAGGGAAACGCAGGTCTACGCAGAAACCAAATGATAAAGATGCTCTACAAGACGCTGTGCAGTGCCAAGCTGTGAAAAAAACTGTTTTCCTTCTGATCCCAACGTTAGGAAAGAGTGAATGTACCTTATTTTTTTAATGAAGTTCCAGACCGCGTCAGCCGGAACTCGGTCCTTTGTTCACTTCATTTTACCACAGATTCGTTTACAAACAAGGCACAATTCGATTCGGGATTTTCAAAAAGATTGAAACTAAAAGACGATGCTGTCGACTATATTGGATCCAACAGTAATGTCGCAACACAAGTATCTATTACGTGATCACTATTGCTTCGTCTCTTCTTACAGATCGTTTGATATGTATTGAGTTATTTATGCGTTTTTGACCTAAATCACAGCAGCGTCCATCTGTGAGGAATGTAGACTGTCAATCACACACAACTATTAGCCAATCACAGCAGTGGGCATTTACTTCCGAGTCTACAATCCCAGACCCCTTTAATAATAAAACAATAAATAAAATAATTATACATAATGTTTCTTTAATACATGACACTGTGACGTCTGTGGTACTCTGAATGTCTGTCACCTCCAGCTGGATATAAAACCATTCAAATTAATGATAATTATTAATAAAGTTACAATTATAAAACATATAATAAAACAGACCATCAGTTGCTCTGTCTGCCCGTCTCAAACATGAGATTGATTACTGAGAGTGTTTGTCATGATCGAGACTAAAGAGAGCTGACGCTGCCAGACGCACACTGACTGATTCTTCATTATCCTGCGGTTTAATCAACACCGTTACTAACAAACACTCACAACCCACCAGCACTAATGCAGAAGCACACGCAGATGATGCTGCTGTCTGCAGAGAAACACTACAGCTCAATCTCTTGATGATCAGAACCGTCTGATCAGATCTAATGAAATCTGTGAGATATAATGAGTTTTCTGACCCTCACAAACGAACATCACACCCACTGCCACCCATCAGTATGATACAAGCATCCATTCAGACCGAACAACTCATGAACGAGGCGTGATTTCACACCTATCTCATTCATATCTTTAATATAATGTCTTTGTTTAAGAGTTTAAAGCCATGAATTAAACCAAACAGCTACAAGAAGAATCACATTACAGACTTAGATTCAAAGCAGACAAGTATTTGAAAATCTGACAAAAACACAAAGATTTAAGACTTTAGTGAGGATGAAGCACTGCAATTTTTTCAAATGAAAAAAGGTAATCTAAAAATGTTTAACTGATTGATTATATACAGAAATGTTTATTGCAAGGTATGCCAATATACACACACATATTTTGTATTTTGAGAGCGTAGGGAGACTCGGTTATATCATGGGAGTGGGCGGGGCTAAAGAGATTAGTTTTACCACCATCTGCTGTTCAACATGATTATTTCAAAAATAAGTTATAATAATGCAGGCTGATGGCTTCAACAAAATCATAGAGCATTCATTAACATGGGTTAGGATCCTTCACTAAAGAAGAAAATGAATGGCATTTTTGCTTCATTCACACTCACCTCACGGGCCACTGAGTTCGAATCAGGATTTGGATCAGGACTTGGATCAGGACTCAGATCAGGACTCGGATCAGGTTTTGGCTCAGGATTCAGATCAGAAGGTTTTGGCTCAGGATTCGGATCAGGACTTGGATCAGGATTCAGTTTAGGACTCAGATCAGGATTCGGATCAGGACTCGGATCAGGTAGTGGTTCAGGATTCAGATCAGTATTCAGATCAGTATTCGGATCGGGATTCGGATCAGAACTTGGATCAGGATTCAGTTTAGGACTCAGATCAGGATTCGGATCAGGTAGTGGCTCAGGATTCAGATCAGTATTCGGATCGGGATTCGGATCAGAACTTGGATCAGGATTCAGTTTAGGACTCAGATCAGGACTCAGATCAAGATTCAGATCAGGTTTTGGCTCAGGATTCAGATCAGGATCCGGATCAGGACTCGAATCAGGTTTTGGCTCAGGATTCAGATCAGAACTCAGATCAGAACTCGGGTCTGGACCGGCTGTGACGGCTGCTGGTGAATCCTGTGAGAAACACACACACACACACACACACACACACACACAGTGAGCGCGGCCCGTCGTGTGAAGGTCACTGTGTTTCCTCTCGGTCAGCGCTCTCACCTCAGTGGTCAGCTCCACACCTCCATCCATGGGTCCAGCAGCTTCTTCAGCAGACATGACTGAAACAGGAGCTCGGAGCACTGCGCTGGACACAGCTGACCGGAGCAACGCTTCAGCTCGACTGACCAGCTTCTGCTCTGGAACAGACCTTATCAGAGCCGCTTCCCCGTTTAGAAGCACTTGAGCATTATCAGCGCTGAGGAGAAAGTGTCGCACACAGAAAGGAATGTGCAGAGATATGAGCACCTCACACTGACCATTACCATCACTAGTACTAGTGCTCATAGTGATGACAAGTTAACCCTCAGTTAACCAGCACTGATGCCGACTACTCAAACTAAAACTAGTGTCTGAAATCTGGCTGAAACTGAGACCGTGAGCTCATATTCATCAGCTGGAGTTCAGTGTGTGTGTGTGTGTGTGTGTGAGAGAGTGTGTGAGTGTGTGTGTGTGTATTTGTGTGTGTGTTGGTCAGGTGGGATCTGGCTGTGTGTGTGTGTGTGTGTGTGTGTTGATCTGGCCATGTGTGTTGGATCTGCAGCCAAACGTCTGTGAGACACCATATGGGCCGCTCCATGAGAACTGCAGCTCCAACATTCATCATCACAACCGGATCATAACAATCCTCAAAAACACAGAAGATCTTGATTAATATTTCAGTATCCAGTCATCTCAACACAAATATTGACTTTCATCTTGACTACAGGAAGATTGCTGCTATACAACTACTTCAGAAAATATTTAATACATTTTTACTGATTTTAACAATTTCAGATAACTGAATAAAATCATAATTTTTGAGGAATTTCACTAAATCAGGAGATTTTTTTCATTCATGTTTTAATTTATAAAAAAAAAAAATAATAGAGTAAAATCTAAATAATTTTTTTTAACTTAATTTAAGAATAAAAATGAAATGTTTTTTGTAAAATAATTGTGATATTTTCACTTGATTATATTTTAAAAAGGATTGATTAAATTATTAATGTTTTATGAATTCAATTCTGACAGATGTTTGATGATACATTTGTATTAAATCATAACACAGAATCCAGACAACACAGAATTTGGCAAAAACATAAATTAAAATGGAATTTGGTAAAAAAAAAAAGAAAAAAATTTAATTTGGTCATACAACTGTAAAAATGTTGTAAAATTGTTACATTGTTAAAATTTTTGTTTAGTTAATTTGATTAGACATGTTTTTGGAATATTAAAAATGAATGAAACCATTATAATTAAAAAATGGAAAACACTGAATTTACAAACTTCCAGTGACTTCAAACATAAAACTATCTGAACATCAGCAGCTCGAAACGACACACAAATCAACAACAGAAAACAAGTCAGACAGGAAGTTCAGTGGCGTAAACATGTGTTTAAAACCCTGTTTCCTCTTTTCATTCGCTCTAATTACAGAGCAGCATTTACTGGCCGCATCACGTGACCGACAGACGCAGCTAAAAACACTGGACGGGTGGAGCCCATCTCTGGAATTACCACTAACGAGCAGCGGCGATAAGAGCGGCACTGAGGGATTGTGGGATTGAGGCGCTCTCGTTTTCTGTGTTTCACAAACATGTGTGAGACAGCAGTGAGTCTGCATGAGGGAACAATGAGGCACAATCACAGGAAAAGCTCAGCGCTTTAACATCACAATCCAAAAACATAAACGGGGTGAAAACTACAGGACAGACTGAGCTCTAGCTATGTTTACATCCAACTGTTTTAATGCGCATTTTGGAATATTGCATTAAAAAAAACTCTGAATGGAAACTCCAAGATGCGCATAAATTCTAAAAATAATTGAGTAGGATAAAGTTTGTATCCGATAAGAAAAAATGTGCATAAACTACGATGGAAACACATTTGCTGAATAAATTCCTCCATGCGCATCAAAAAGCGCTATGAGACGGCAAACCTGACTAGCAGCGCACCGATCTCGTTCACAGCATCTATGTGTTGTTTTGGTCGTTCTGAAATGCCTGAGGACGGTCTGTCATCAAAGTATTTCTGTTTAAGTGTCTTACACACGACTGCGTTCACAAACAGCAGCATCCGCCTCCGACAGCACTGACAGCATTTATTGTGTTTCGTCTGCTCGCTCTGAGGCGCGCCGGGTCATTTATGACATATGGAAATCAGTGGCTTCCCCTAGTTTTATTAGTGATATTTAGTGCCAGTTTAACAGGAAGTGACGAGTTTCTTCTCTTTGATTCGTTGGATGGAAACGGTGCTTTATTTGCAAATGTTTTATGCGATATTCCAGTTATGCGCATACGTTAAATTCGCATCTTTGGATGGAAACAGCTTCTGTCAGCGACGTCACGCGTGGCGGGGCAGACCTCAGGAGACACAGAGACATCAGATCAGATATTATATTACATATTATAGATATTATATATTATGAATCCAGATCATCTCACCTGCATCTCAGCGTGATCTCAGAGTCGCTCCAGTCCGGTCCGGTCTTTTCATTCATAGTGACAGTAGTGTGATATTGTGTTTGTTATCAGAGACCAAAAGCACCTCACACTCTCTCACACACACACATACAGGTGTTTTTACCGCGCTATAGTGATCAGTGTATCATACGTTACTGATGTGCTCCTGTGTTCTTCTGAGTCTCTGCAGCTCCGGCGTGTCTGTGACGATACTGAAGCCTCGGCCTTTGCTCTCCTCAAAGTCTCGCTTATATCTCACCTGCAAACATCATGAGGACAGAACACTGTTCAGTCAGTCACAGAGCGATTCTGACTGTAAATATCACACTGACTCTCGCCGTCACACCAATACTGTGATCACAGTCTGTCTGATCCAACCACACGCGTGTGACTGACAGCAACAGCTCAGAGTGAGCGAATGAGTGAATCACTTCCTGAAGGACTGAATGAACAACTCACAGTGATTCTCCTAGCAGATTCAAACTGACTCAGTGAACGACTCAGTGATTCTTCTAGCAGATTCAAACTGACTCAGTGAACGACTCAGTGATTCTTCTAGCAGATTCAATCTGTCTGAATGAAAGAATCACTTCCTGCAGGACTGTGATTCTTCGAGAGGAGCAGCATCTGCTCTGGTCTGCCATCACCTTCTGTCAGCCCAGCGTGACACACACACACACACACACACACACACACATCTTCTGTATAAGATCTAAGATGGCGGCGCACATGGCAGCTACGGTGCTTAGCTCTTCAGTGTTTATACCGTTTTCTCATCAGCCTCATTCAGGACGGTGACGAGTCTGCTTACAGACGGGAGGTTAAGGAGCTGTCTGGTGCAGTCTTAACAACCTGGAGCTCAACACGCTCAAAACTGTGGAGATGACTGTTGACTTCAGGAGAAACCCTCCTGCTCTCCCCCCCACTCACCATCATGAACAGCACTGTGACTGCAGTGGAGTCATTCAGGTTCCTGGACACCACCATCTCTCAGGACCTGAAGTGGGACAATCACATTGAATCCATGTGAAAAAGGCCCAGCAGAGGTTCCTTCGTCAGCTGAGGAAGTTCAACCTGCCACAGGAGCTGCTGAACCAGTTCTATTCTGCCATCATTGAATCCGTCCTCTGCACGTCAATAACTGTCTGGTTCAGCTCAGCTACCAGATCTGACCTCAGAAGACTACAGAGGGTAGTCCGGACTGCTGAGCGAATCACTGGTACAACCCTCCCTACTCTCCAAGAACTGCACTCATCCAGAGTGAACAAAAGAGCTGAAATCACTCTGGACCCTCACATCCAGCACACTCGCTCTGAACTGCTGCCGTCTGGTCGACGCTACAGAGCTCTGAGCACCAGAACGACCAGCACAGGAGCAGTTTCTTCTCTCAGACAATCCATCTCATGAACACTGGACATTAAACATGGAACACACAACACTATTATGCATTATTTACTTAACACACATACTTATTTACATTTCAAATTTGCACATATCATACCTGTGCATACATAATTGTCTATATTATATATTGTTTTTGCTATTTTGTACATTGTCTATTTTGTATATGATTCTTTTTATTATCTGTGTCCTGTTGCTGTCATTCTGTCGCACTGTGGAGCTTCTGTCACTGTAACAAATTCCTCGTATGTGTAAACATACCTGCAATAAAAGCTCATTCTCATTCTCAAAAGGTTTTGTTAAAAAACCTAAAAGAAATCTAAACTGGTTTCATTGTAGTCTGACATGATTCACTATGACTGAATCAACCAGATCTTGAGTGATTCATAGTTTGCTTCATGATGAGCTGAAGCAGTGAGCGCAGTGTTTTATGAGCCGATCAGAACAGAGCCGTGACCCGTTTTTAGGTCACAATCCTCTGATGTAAAACACAGACACGCTGTGATATGTGGGACATCAGCGTCGATCTCACGGCTCAATCGAACGAACATAACGAGCGAACGCGACCGGTGATCCGAACGAACTCATCTGAACGTCTGGAAACACAAACGCCGCAGGATGTGAAATATTTATCACTCAAAGCGCTTCTCTGTTCAGTTCTCAGATTGGCTCAGAATTTTGCATGTAGCATAATCTTTGTGAGCAATGTTTAATAAATAAGAGACGTGTGACGCCGGTTTCCAGATATCTGCAGTGTTTCTGTGTGTTTCTGCTCGACATGAACATCCAGAAGAATCAAAGGAAGACGGCGCAGAAATCTGGGTCACCGTCATAAAACACGCTTTGGATTCCTGCTTAATGCTTTCATGCAAGATTCACTGTGAAATGAGTCCTGGACGTCAGAGGAGCTCCAGATCCGTGTGATTCTGACCGGAAACACAGGTGTGACGCTCACCTGACTCTGTAGTTCACTCTGCTGCTTCAGACGCAGGTTCTCCGGTGTGTCCGTCACGATAGTGAACGACGTCTTGGGATAGTGACTGCAAACAAAACACAAACACATTCATTACAGTTTCCTCAACTGCTTACATTTTCAAAACTTTGCCTCTTTTTTTCCAAACTTTAGACACAAATCCAAGAATTGCACAAAATATAAAATGCCTCACATCTCTTGAAAAATGAAGCATTGCATTCAAACTATCACAAACACATCTCAAAAGCAAACACCTTTGCCATAAGATTAATTCCTGTTAGATTTGTGTGTGTTACACAGAGAACTGTGTGTTGTGTTTTACAAAAAGTTAGAGCGTCAGCTTTCAGAAACTGTGTGACAAGGAAAGATTGTGTGTTAATTATTGACGTAAAACATGTTCATTCAGATACAGTTCATTCATTGAGTCTCACGGATTCGTTTATTCTGTCAGACGCCTCATAAAACATCCTGCTGAACGTCTGCTGTGTGATTCACAGAAATAAAGATCATAATAAAAACATTCAAGATCAAACGAGTCATGTTTGGGAGGATTTCCTTTAACGCTCGACGAGAGCTAAAAATGAATCTGTTCTCCTGTGATGCGCCGATAACCTTTCTGCTCTAATCACAGTAATAATCATCTCCTCAAACTCTGAAAATAACACAATGGCTTTTCATCACTGCTATTGTGTGATAAAAATAAAGCATGAATAGCCATTGAATCAGCTGAACGTTTCCCTGGCAACCCCTGACCCCGCCCCCAAACACATACAACCAATCAGCTCCCGATCGCACGGGTGCAGCTGTCAATCAAACATCAGGACAGGAAGTGAGGGAGTGACTGTATCCTGAGGGAGGAACATTTCCCATGAGCCTCTCTGACTGCATGAGTTCAGGAAAGAGTGTGAAACTGAAGTGAATCTGAATCCAGATCGAATGCAGTATTTGTTCTCGGACCTTCCTGGTGGTTCAGTCACACAGAAGAAGCCCAAAGCAGCGTTTGTTTGTTATCCGAGTGTGTTTCTGTGTCCCGGACGCCCTGCAATTACAGCTCATAAACCAGAGCAGAGCGACTCTCCAGAGACACGCTAACGACCGCCTGACGAGTTTAACCTTCCTCAAGACTCTTCTGCTCAACAACACCGTGTCTGTTTGATTCAAAAATATTATGACAGTTCAAAAAAATGTTTTCAAATCAGCATATTAGATTGATGATGTTTTAAATTGTGATAACATTTCACATTGTTACTGTATTTTCAAATAAACACAGCCTTGGTGAGAAGAAGAGACTTCTTTCAGAAAAATAAAAAGTTTTTCTGGATTGCTGACACACTGTTCATGAAACAATTCACCATTTTCTCACAACTATAAACACAATCTCAAAACTACACACCAACTTGTGCAAACTTCCGACTTTCAGGTCAAAACCAAATACTTTAGTCAAAAACATTCTCTTTTGTCAGAATCTAATCTTTGGCCTCAGATGAGACACAAAGCTGTCAAATACACAGAATATTTTCCTGACCAGAGAACACTAGTGAGATCAGTTCATAAAAACCTCCTTTTGGGAAACAGGAATCCTGCAATAACTGTTACAGTATACGGCATACATAGAGCGCTGCAGATACAGTAAACTTTAAGAAACGTTTACCTACATTACACTACTGTAAAGAGATCCTACAGTAGATGAAAATCACTAGAAGAGAACAAAGACCAAACAACTGAATATACAGAAAACACACTGGAATATCCTGTCAGTCACTGTACATAAATAAATAAATACAGCATCCTCTGCCGAGCTGCGTTACAGTATTGGTAATATCCTTATTTGTTATACTATAACAGTTTCTTAGTCTTCTGAGAAAAGACTTCTCTGCGTCCTCGACAGACTCTCAGTTCTGCACAAATACATGTCAGAAGTACTGGGCTTCAAATCAGTTCAGCAGTTCTGAGTTTGAGGCTGTGTGCTACTGTATTTACAGTACGAGTCCTCTCATCTGAAGTACTGTAACTGTAATGTGTGAGTAGATGATCCTCATGATCAGTCCATGCAGAAGAACACGGTCAACTATACTGCTTTATATTTCATCAGCAACAAATGACCTTTGACCTCGTCCCCTTCATTTGTCTTTTCTCCTCCTCTTCCTCTTTATTACCAGGATTCATTTCCCAAAACACATAATCGGCTCTTGTTCATATCATCCTGAGATTCTGACTGCTGTCATCAGTGTTAATGTTCACACAGGGATAAATGTTGCTGTTTGTGTTCATTTTGTGATTCTTGAGGTAGTTATATTGTGTGTTTGTGTTTTCTGAATGAGAACATGGTTAAATCTGCAGAATGATGCTGTTCTTGTGTAGTTTCGCAGAAAACACTGAGTAAATTGAAGCATGTGTGAAAACAGGTGAAATGTGTTCAAAGTTTTGAGAAACGTGTCTTTGTTTCGAGAACTGTATGAATGGTTTGGAAACTTGTGCCGAATGAATCAGTTTCAGTGTGTTAGCAATCCAGAAAAACTGTAATAATTCCAAACCTTTGAACAGTACTTCTAAAGTTTGGTGAATAAACACACATAAGAGGAAACTCTCCCGTCACACAGCGGCACAAAGTTCATTTGAAGATTCACAGCATGAAGCAATGACTGAAGCAGCCTGTCTCTGTGTGTGTGTGTGAGAGAGAGTGTGTGTGTGTGTGTGTGTGTGTGTGTGTGTGTGTGTGTGTGTGTGTGTGTGTGTGTGTGTGTGTGAGAGAGTGTGTGTGTGTGTGTGTGTGTGTGTGTGTGTGTGTGTGAGAGTGTGTGTGTGTGTGTGTGTGTGTGTGTGTGTGTGTGTGTGTGTGTGTGTGTGTGTGTGTGTGTGTGTGTGTGTGTGAGAGTGAGTGTGTGTGTGTGTGTGTGTGTGCCAGTGAGTGTGAGTGTGTGTGTGTGTGTGTGTGTGTGTGTGTGTGTTGAACAGGTCTTCTGTTGTGTTCAGGACTGGAGTTACTCTCGTCTCCACTAGCAACTCTGCTCACTTTGTTTGAATCGTGACGCTCGATCCTCAGAAACAAAGAGCCGCTCTGTGGGACGCTGAAGTTCTGCGTCTGAGCCAAAGAACACGGCAGGAACCTGAAAAACAGGAGCAGTGACCAGCACGGCTCCGTCTCAACCAACACACACTCACTAGAGAGCACACTCGATCCCTCCTGACGTGACACACAGGTCAGATCAGATCACAGCGGTGAGAGTTCAGCTCAGGCTTAATTAGGGTTACAGGTATTACAGTTATTATTACAGGGTTTTTACAGTTAACTAACTAAAAAAACATTATTGTTACTTAAACTAAAATAAATAAAACAAAATAAATAAATAAAAATAAAATCAAGCAAAATCTTGAAAGCCTCTCAGTGAACATGGATTGTATATAAACTGCTTGTAAGCGGCAGTCAGTCGTGACGTCTTCATGTGTGTCACACTCGTTCATTCATGAGGATCCAGCAGCTTCTGTGTTTTACAGCAGCGTAACACTGATTAAACAGTAAAATCCCAACTGAAGAGCATGAATTTCTGTCCTGATTTGCATGGTAATGAAGGAAATAACAGAAGGAGACGTTTGTGAGCGGGATCAACCGCTCTGTTAATCATTTCAGCTCATTTGTTTTCATCCTCACACAAACGAGCGCTTCCTCTTTGATGTGACATCACGTGTGACCACGCTTGAATGGACCAGAGCAGAAGAAGAGGTTTCCATAGCAACGGCCCACACACACACACACACACACACACCTGAACGAGTGAAACTCTTCTCGGGACACACATGAAGAGCTGCTGTTTCATAAACTCACTCGGTCCAGGACTGAATCCTCTGACAGACGCAGCTGCTGATCATCGAGAGGAATCAGTTCATAAAGAAACAAAACAAACCATCCCACCTCCTGCTCATACCTGTGTATGCTATCATATCAAATATGATCTGTCCTGAATCAGACGAGAATCGCTCATCGGGGGTTTATAATAATAAACAAAGATGTCAGTGTTTAAATATACGATCAGCCTTTTCAAAGAGCGGCTCTGAACATCCTGCTGGAGCTCAAACACTACGAGGAAACACCTGCTTGTGTTCCGGTGCTGCTTCAGGAGACAAACACTGAAACACTCACAGTCTCGCCTCACATTCACTGTATCTGTTAACAGTGGTGTTTATTAACTGCATTTCTCTGTGCTGTGATGATGATTAAACACAAACGAGTGCAGAGATGAAGCACAGCTCAACTGATGCTGTGAGGAAATCTGGACGCCTGAAGCGCTTGGATCGGCCCGCACACTGACCTGAGTAGGTGCATCAGCACACACACACACAGAGAAACACACACACACACACACACACACACACAGAGAAACACACACACACACACACACACACACACAGTTTATGGGTTACATGTGCTTATATGGATCACATACACACTAAACACTGAACACAGTCTCCATGTGAAGCACAGGCCGATGATCACAGATCCACACATGAGTCTCCCACACACACACACACACACACACACACAATCTCTCTACATTCTCTGTCATCTCTCTATAGTCTCTCTACAGTCTTTCTGTGGTTTCTCAGCCTGGTTCTCGTGAGCGTGGGGTGTGTGGGTGTTTCACCCCTGAGGGCAAGCGTTTGGCCCACATTTACACTGGCCAGTACACAAACACACACACACACACACACACACACACACACAAATATACATATAGCGATGTGTTTAATTATGTGTTATTATATAATTCAACACTTGTGTAATATGAACTGAATTATATAGATGAAAGAGAAATGCTGTTGCTGTATTAATGAGCCTCAGATGCATTTCAGCTCCATCTGAGACCATCAGAACACAAACAAACAAACAAACAAACAAACATCTGAACACAGACAAACATCTAAACAGACAAACATCTAAACAGACAAACAAACATCTGAACACAGACAAACATCTAAACAAACAAACAAACATCTAAACAGACAAACAAACATTTGAACAAACATCTGAACACAGACAAACATCTAAACAGATCTGAACAGACAAACAAACATCTAAACAGACAAACATCTGAACACAGACAAACAAACATCTAAACAGACAAACAAACGAACATCTGAACAGACAAACAAACATCTAAACACAGACAAACATCTGAACACAGACAAACAAACATCTGAACACAGACAAACATCTGAACACAGACAAACATCTAAACAGACAAACATCTAAACAGATCTGAACAGACAAACAAACATCTAAACAGACAAACATCTGAACACAGACAAACAAACATCTAAACAGACAAACAAACAAACATCTGAACAGACAAAAAAACATCTGAACACAGACAAACATCTGAACAGACAAACATCTAAACAGATCTGAACAGACAAACAAACATCTAAACAGACAAACATCTGAACAGACAAACAAACATCTAAACAGACAAACAAAAAACATCTGAACACAGACAAACATCTGAACAGACAAACATCTGAACAGACAAACATCTAAACAGATCTGAACAGACAAACAAACATCTAAACAGACAAACATCTGAACACAAACAAACACCTAAACAGACAAACAAACGAACATCTGAACAGACAAAAAAACAAACATCTAAACATACAAACATCTGAACACAGACAAACATCTGAACAGACAAACAAACATCTGAACAGACAAACATCTGAACACAGACAAACATCTGAACAGACAAGCAAACATCTGAACAGACAAACATCTGAACAGACAAACAAACATCTGAACACAGACAAACATCTGAACAGACAAACAAACATCTGAACAGACAAGCAAACATCTGAACACAGACTAATATTTGAACAGACAAACATCTGAACACAGACAAACAAATATCTAAACAGATAAACATCTAAACAGACAAACATCTAAACAGATAAACAAACGAACATCTGAACAGACAAACAAACATCTAAACAGACAAACATCTGAACACAGACAAACAAAGACAAACAAACATCTAAACAGACAAACATCTGAACAGACAAAAACAAACAAACAAACAAACATCTGAACAGACAAAAAACAAACAAACAAACATCTGAACAGAAAAACAAATATCAAATATCTGAACACAAACTATGTAGTTGCTAAGGTGCTTTAGGTGGTCGCCAGAGTGTTGCTATGAAGTTGCTAGGGTATTGTGGGAGGTTGTTAGGGCATTGCTATATGGTCGCTAGATAAACACACTGTAGAAACACACAGCTGATGGGCAGAACTGAGCTGCTGCTCTCACCGACCTGAATAACGACATGATCATTCAGTGAGAAAAATAAGCGTAAAACTGAACAACATCACTGCTGGAGGAGCTCCAGGGCGTTCACGAGGACGTCATTTCTTCACTTTCATCTTCTGGGATTATGTAGGAACCTGACGGGGTGGAAGGTGGAGCGGGGCTGCGGTTCTCAAAGGCAGCGTGAGTTTAAGTAGATAGCAAATCAACGTTTGTTTATAATTGTCAGACGTTTAGCAGCGGTTCTTCAATCATGAGAGTCACCAAACGTCTGTTTCACAAATGTCACACAAAGTAATGAGATCAAGCAACAATGTGCAAAAGGTCACCACAAACTGACATTTAAACACAATCAACAGCAAATAAAGAAAAGGCCATGCTACTGTGCCAACATTTACAGCATAGTCACTCAATTAACCCTCAGTCATGTGACCTGACTCCTAACGAACACACGGCTCAGTCGCACCAACCACACAGTGTGTGTGTGTGTGTGTGTGTGTGTGTGTGTGCATGTGTGTGTGTGTGTGTGTGTGTGTGTGTGTGCATGTGTGTGTGTGTGTGTGTGTGTGTGTGTGTGTGCATGTGAGTGTGTGTGTGTGTGTGCGTGTGTGTGTGTGTGCATGTGTGTGTGTGTGTGTGCGTGTGTGTGTGTGTGCATGTGTGTGTGTGTGTGTGTGTGCATGTGAGTGTGCATGTGTGTGTGTGTGTGCGTGTGTGTGTGTGTGTGTGTGTGCATGTGTGTGTGTGTGTGTGTGTGTGTGCATGTGAGTGTGTGTGTGTGTGTGTGTGCGTGTGTGTGTGTGTGTGTGTGTGTGTGTGTGTGTGTGCATGTGTGTGTGTGTTTGTGCCAGAGCAGAGGCTGCTTCCTATGAAACTTCTTGATGAAACAGCAGCGTTTCTCCCGAAAACAAGCGTCCCGTCCAGCAGCTCAGACTCTACACCACTCCTTTCATTTCTCTCTGCGTCTCATAAAGGCTCAGCGCAGGATAATAAACACACTGGGACGTGCGCTTTGATGAGAACTCAAAACAGATGGAGGAGAGTCACCTGTGAAAGCCACCGGCTACACACAACAAACAGCCAGAGAAACTGAGACGACTCCATCAGCAGCTACAACCTCCGAGAAGATCTGATAAACTCTAGGATAACACCACAGCTATAACAATAACGACACAGAGGAAAGATATCACTGGAATCACTTTAAGAACGTATTTTGTCCAGCTGATTGACAGCCAATCAGAATCCATCCTGCTTTAAGAGCTTGAGCATTTAAAGCTACGGAAAACAATTGCAGCGTTTATAATAATCAGAATGTTATCGTCCGCTGGTGTGGACGTGTTACATGTTTTACTAATAAAGCGCACGGCGAAGGAGTAAAATCAAAAACAGAGTCTTTTAATGAAAATCCACACAAGGAACAGAAATACTCCAGGAGCGAGGGGTAGCAAACACAGATCAAATAATAGCAGACGAAGAAACAGTGAAGAACACAGGCTTTAAATACTAAACGTAATCAAGGGGAAACAGAAACGGTGTGGAGCTAATTAACTAATCAGGGGAACTAAGGAAACTAGGTCAACATGTAACAGGATGCTAATACATAATATTAATAATTCTAATACTAATAATATTAGTAATCATTAGTAATACAGTTATAATTATTGTAAGGGGTGTTTTATTGTAGTTACTGTTATGATTCACATTCTAGTAATGGTTATCACTAGCTGGGTTTCCATCCAAAGTTGCGACTTTAACTTTTATGCGCAAAATTGGAATATCGCATAAAACATTTGCGAATAAGCACCGTTTCCATCCAACGAGTCAAAGAGAACAAACTCATCACTTCCTGATAAACTGCCACTAAATACATCACTAAGAAAACTAGGAGAAGACACTGAATATAATAATTTTCATATAATAAATTACTTGCGAAACAAAATAAATTCGGGCAATGCTTTCGGAGGCGGATGCTGCTGTTTGGGAACACAGTCGTGTGAGACAATTACACAGAAATACTATATAGACGACCAAAGCAACATTTCAGATGCTGTGAGCGAGATCGGTGCGCTGGTTAGTCACGTTATCCCGTCTCATAGCGCAAACTCACATGACTTTTTGATGTGTATGCAAATGTGTTTCCATCTTCCGTTATTCGCATTAAGCCTGTTTCGCGCAAATTTTTGCGAAATTGTGCATTTCCATCACTCGTTTCTGATGTGAAACTTCTAAATGCACATAAAAACAGGGTGATGGAAACATAGCTACTGTAGTTATAGTTTTCATTATAGCTGTAGTTATTGATATAGTGTGAAGGAGTGTTAACACTCAGTTCTGGACGCAGATGAAACTGAATCCTGGGCCTCCTCCTCCTCGTACCGTCCTTCATCACTCGTGTGAAAGGCACAGAAGCACACTTACGTGTTACAGTAGGGTTTCTTGTCGTAGCCTTTGTAGTTCTTCATGTTGAGCGTCATCTTACACACTTCACAGTGGAAACAGCCTTTGTGCCAGTTCTGAAAAACCGCAGGACATCACAACATCACTGCAGATTCTGATCAGTTAATAATGCCA